>NC_080743.1:32230984-32534015 GCF_020826845.1 Diceros bicornis minor
GGAGCATCCAGAAGGAACTCAGGACGCCATGCTTCACAGGAGCAGGCCTGGGCCCGGAGGGTGGAGGACGAAGGGCCCCAGGCGCGCGGCGGCGCGGAGGAGGCGACGGCGGCGGCACCCACTCCCCCTCGTCCCCGCGCCCAGCCGCTCGCCTCCCGCCGCCGGGCGCCGGCGCGCTCGGCTCTTTCCGGCGCCGCCGCTGCCGCGCGCTGCCCCGTGCGCTCCGGCACCTTCGGCAATTTCCGTCGGGCCCTGGCCGCCATTTTCTCGCCGCTTGTGTGTCTCGCTGGCTGCGTGGCTCTGTTCTTGTGAGCGAAGCTTTGTCCGGTTCGGCAATGGACGGGTATGTAATGGGGCCGGCGAGGAGGTGTGTGAGAGGGGAGTTGGGCCCTCCTTCGGCCGGGTCCGGGGTCGGGCAGAAACCCTCCGGCGGCCCCTCCCGGGGCTGGGCTGCCGTTACCCAACCCCCGCCCCATCGCACACACCCCTCGTTTGCTTCCCCCGGCGGGCTCTGGTCGAGAAAATGAGAAGAAAGCAGGCTCGTAGGCAGGGCAGGCGTTGGGGCGATGGCGGGGGCGACGACCCCGCCGGGGGAGCGGGCTCCGGCTCGGCGGCGGGGGATGGGGAGGGAACCCCGGAACGTCTGGCCCGTCCCTGCCCCCTCAAGGAGCCATTTCGCTCTGTACCCTGGGACCCGAACCCTGGGGTAGCGCGCCTGTGCGAGCGGGTGTCGTGGCGGGAGGGGGAGGCCTGTGTGGGGCTCCTGGGGAGAGGAGAGGCCCCCCTGTGCACGCCGGCCGTCCCAGACCTCCCCGGCCTCGCCCGGCCCGCCCCGGCGGGGGGATGCCCTGGCGGGAGCTCGGGGAGAGCGAAGTGGGCGCCGCGGGCAAGGGGGGCGCGGAGGCGCGCGGCGGCGGGAGGAAGGGGGAGGGCAGATGTCATACTCCTTTGTTTTCACTTGCGTCTGGGAGTGGGGGCGGGAGGCGGAAAAAATGCCTTTTTGTGGGGCCTAAGAACAGTGAAGGCTTGGCAAAAGGGCCCAGAAATTAAATCATCTCAAAACCGAAGTGTTTGTGGTCGACATCAGTCACATGGGCGAAGGCCAACAGCCATGGCAGAAACAAGAGCAGATAGTCAACACAGGGCCATCTTTTTAGCTACTTTGACCAGTTTCTGGAAAAACAAAACAACTACAAAAAGCCAGAACCGTGCTGCATCTTTGAGAGCCCGAGTGAACATAGAATGCTGAGTGAGGTGAGACAAGGGCTTTGGAAAAGGGTATGCACCAGGGTCTCCCTGGTACTTAATGCTCCACATCTGAAAAGTCCCTCAGTGGTTTAACTCATTGTTCGGAAGGAGCACCCTTTAGGGCGAAAGTATAGCAGTATTCAGCCCATTTGGCGGGGTATAAAAACAGTATCATTTAAAAAGTACATGTATTAGAATCAATGACAGTGTTTGAAGAGTCAGAAGTAAAATAAGAGTTTGATTCAGTGTCTGGAGTTTGGTGTTTTTAAAAGATACCAAGACCATATAAAAGTTAACAGTAACAAAACTCAAATCATGCTAGAGTTTATCTAGATGTTATTTTCCAGATGAAACGTAGATCTGGAGAAGTTCAGTATTCCCCTATATCAACATGGAAATTGATGGCAAAACTTGCACTGGAATTCATGTACCCTGATTCTCTCAAGATGACTAAAGAGTTGATTCACATTTTAAATTACTAATCTAAGTGTACTAGCTTTGTAAAAATGGCATTATACTGTTTGGGGTTTTATTTTTTTTGCTATTTAAACTGTTAAAAAATACCATAAGTTTAGTGAATTTCATCTCACATTTGAAAGTCATTTCTAGAAACCCAAGTTGATAATAGTACAAGAAGTGTTACTGACGATCTGCATTTTGAGTGGAAGATTTATGAATGATGAACTACCCTAAAAGTTTCCTATCAAAGAATGAGCATTAGAAGAATAACAAGAGGTTGAAACTAATTTTTTTTTCTTTACAGAATTGTCACTGAGGTTGCAGTTGGCGTGAAGGTAGGAAAAGATTGTTTGAAACTAATGAAAACTGGATTAAATTTCAGTTAGCTTTTGAAAACTAATATAGCTAACAAAACCTGAGTGTAAAATATTTAATTTTTAAAGTTGGATTATAAAAATGATTTATAGTCTAGACAACAACCATAAGTTTTTCTGGAAAGGCAGTCTGTGAGAACATTTTAAAGTAGGTATGAATGGTGCTCAGGGAATTAGAAATGCTTTCAGACATGGCTTCTTGTGAATATAACATGATATCCCAGTTTTCTGAGGGGAAATTATGGTTTTAAGTGGACAGATAAGTGATTTGACTTAAATCATATAATTTTATTGACCTAAGAATATTTTTACTCTTCTTCTGTCTTATGAAGACTAAAATGTTTTTGTCAATGGTAAGCCACATTAGAAATCAGTTACCCTGTTTCTTAAAAAGAAAAGAAACTTGTTTACGCAATTAGCTTCCAATTAGAGTCAGATGTTTAGAGCTCTGTTAAAGGAAAATAGGCTTTATGGTAGTCTTTCCTCACACACTTTTTGGCCAGGAAGACTACTCATTCTTTAAACCTTAGTTCTAATGCTTATGCCTTTCGGTTCCTTGAATCCTTGCGCATTTTAACATCATCATGTATTATAATTTTTGTTTGCAAGCCTGTCTACCCTATTAGGGCATGGTCCTTGTCTTTTATCTTGTTAATTTTCCAAGCCTGGTGAGACACCTTCCAAAGCCTAGTACTCAGATACTTGTTGGATGCAGTGATGTTTTCCCCCTTCAAGTGTGAGTAGTCTTGAGAGGCTGTGTGCTTAGTCCAGTGATGCTTACTGTTCAGAATATTTTTTGGAATTCTTAAAATTTCATCCATAACAGTGAGATATTCTTCAGAATACTTTTGTGTTTTCTTGTTTATTTTCTGTCCTTTACCCTACAGTGAATTAGATACTTGTCGATCCTTAATATTTAGGCTTATTTGTTGAGTTCATATTATGTAGATTTAGGGGAGAAATAATGAGCATTTTTAGGGAAGGCATATTTTTTATTTGGCAATGATATTTTCTGAGTTCAGATAGTTGTAGGATTTGAAATCAGGAATAGCTCAAGAGTGCAAGATGTAGATGTTGTAGTTACCATCCGAACAGATATCCTCTGGAAGTGAATTTTGTAAGAGAGTAAATGATAGAAGTCTGAATTGTTTACTATTAGTGGATGATGGGAGAAGAAACTCAGACAAGACCAAGAATGAGTAGGCAGAGAGAAGTGAGGAGACTTGGAATCAGATGTCTAGGTATGCTTTATTGATTACACTAGTTTTCTGTATTAGTACTAGTTTGAGGAGAAAACATTAGAAAATGATATGAAAATAATTGCTAACCATTTTTTATCCGTTTAATATAAAAGTTTGAATAACTCAAGCTATGTTCTTGGATAGTGGTTAAGAGTTTTTACTTGGGAGTCAGACCTATGTATAAGTAATTAAACTTTCATAAATATATTTTCTTTTTAGTTAAAGTAATACATGTACATGGTAAAAAACTTTGAAGTTGAAAGTATTTCTCCCTGATTCCCAGTCCTATTTCTTAGGTGTAAGTAATGATGTTAAAATTTTTCTGGTGCATTTTTTCCTGAAATTATTGGTTTAGATATTACCACACATATAAACATCCTTATTTATTTACACAAATGGATTCATACCATGTGTATTGGCCCACATCTTGCCTTTTTTTTAAAAAAAAGTTTTATCGAGATATAATTTGACAAAGTAAACTGCACATATTTAAAGTATACAATGTTTTGACATATGTATATCCCTATGAAATCATCATCACAATCAAGATAATGAACATCCATCACCTCCAAAAGTATTATTTTTGCTCTTTTGTAATCCCTCCCATCTGCCTTTCTTTCCCCAAGCAACCACTGTTTTGCTTTCTGTCACTATAGATTAGTTTGCAGTTTTTTAGAATTTTAAATAAATGGAATCAAACAACATGTACCCTTTTTTTGTCTGGCTTATTCCACTCAGCATAATTATTTTGAGATTCACCCATGTTGTGTATCAGTAGTCTATTCCTTTTTATTTGCTTAGTAATATTGCATTGTCTGGATATACAGTAATTTGTTTATCCATTCAACTCTTGATGGACATTGGGGTTGTTTCCAGTTTTGGGCTATTATAAAGAAAGCTGCTGTGAACTTTCCTGTACAAGTCTTAGTATGAACATATGCTTTCATTTCTCTTGGGGGAATACCTATGATTGGAATGGCTGGCTCATATGGTAGGCATGTGTTTAGCTTTTTAAGAAATGACAAACTATTTTCCAAAGTGGTTGTACTATATTTTACATTGCCACCAGTAGTATCTGAAATTTCCAGTCCTTCCATATCCTCTCCAATGCCTGTTACTGTCTGTCTTTGATTATAGACATTCTAGTGGGTATGAAGTGGTAATCTTAGGGTTTTAATTTGCATTTCTCTAATATCTATAATGTTGAACATCTTTTCATGTGCTTTTTACCAGCTGTATGTCATCTTTGGTGAAGTGTCTATTTCAATCTCTTGCCCACTTTTTAAAATTGGGTTTTCTTTATTATTGACTTTTGAGAAGTCTTCATTCTGGTTACAAGTCTTTTATCAGATACATGGTTTACAAATATTATTTGCTGCCACTTAATGTTTTCATACTCTCAACAGTGTCTTAGAAGAACAGCAGTTCTTAATTCTGATGAACTTCAGTTTACCAATTTTTATCCTGTATGGATCATGCTTTTAGTGTCATATCTAAGCCATCTTTGCCTAACCCAGGGTCACAAAGATTTCTCCTTTGTTTTCTCTTATAAGTTTTATAGTTTTGGGTTTTGCATTTAAGTCTTCTTGAGTAAATTTTTTGAATGTGGTGCAAAGTATGAATCAACGTTTTGGTTTTGGATATGGACATCCACTTTTTCCAGCACCATTTGTTGAAAGACTATCCTTTCTCCCTTGAATTGGCGTTGCACCTTTGTCAAAAATCAATTATCTATGTATGTATGATTCTATCTGTACTGTAGTCTTTTCCATTGACCCGTTTTTGTCTATTAGATGCCAAAAACATACTGTCTTAATTACTGTGACTTTATATTTAAAGTCTTAAAATCAAGCAGTCATGGTCCTCCATCTTTGTTCTTTTTCAGAGTTGTTTTGGCTCATCTGCGTCCTTTACATTTTCATATGAGCCAGTTTCTACAAAAATGCCTGCTGAGATTTTATTTTAATTAACTTGAATCTATAAAACAGTTTGGAGAAGATTGACATTTTAAGTGTTGAGTTTTTCCATCCATGAACACAACTTATTTCTTCATTAGATCTTTAATTTCTTTTAGCAGTGTTTTTAGTTTTCACTCTACAAGTTTTGTGCATTTTTTGTCAGATTTATCCTTATTTTGTGTTTTTTGATGCTATTGTAAATGATATTTAAAAAAATTCAATTTCCAGTTATTAGTGTATAGAAATACAAATGATTTTTGCATATAGCTCTTGTATTCTGCACCCTAGCCAAACTTGCTTATTAGATCTAACAGCTTTTTTTGTAGACGCCATTAGATTTTCTACATAGACGGTTTCTCTTACTTCTTCCTTTTCTATCTGGATGCCATTTTTTTCTTTTTCTTGCCGATGGCATCTAGTACAATAATGAATAGAAGTGATGATCTTTACTTTGTTCCTGATATTAGAGTGAACAACCTAAATGATATTATTCCTGTCTTAAATGTTTGATACAATTTACCAGTAAAGCTCTGTGGACTGGTGTTTGTTTTCTTTGTGGGAAGGTTTTAAACCTCATATTCAATTTATTTAATTAATTAATTAAAGCTTCTTGAGTGAGCTTTGGTAATTTGTGTCTTCCATAGAGTTAGTCCATTTCATCCAAGTTATTGAACTTATTTGCCATGGAGTTCTTCATGATAATACCTTTTTATGCTTTTGATATCTATAGAATCGGTAGTGATTTCACCTATCTCATTCCTGATGTTGGTAATTTGTGTCTTCTTTTTTTCCTTGTTGGTCTGGTGGAAGGTTTATTGATTTTATTAATATTCTCCAAAACTCAGCTTTTGGTTTCATTGAGTTTTCTCTGTTGTTTTCTGTTTCCTATTTTATTGATTTCTGCTGTTGTAATTTTCTTCTGCTTTGTATTTAGTTTGCTCATCTTTTTCTACTTAGTTACATTGAGGCTGATGTCATTGACATGATGCCTTGTCTAATTATAGAGATTTAGTGCTATATATTTCTCTTTAAGTACTGCTTTCATGGCATCTCTCAAATTTTGACGTGTTTACTTCTTTTCATTCAAGTCAAAATACATTCTGATATTTTTTATTTCTTTGACCCATGGGCTTTTGAGAAGTATGTTATTTAATTGCCGAATATTTGGAGTTTTCCATATATCTTCTGTTATTCTAATTTAATTCCAGTGTAGCTAGAGAAGACGTTTTGTAAGACTGATCTTTGTAAATTTGTTCAAGTCGTATCTGTCCTTGATTTTCTGTCTGTTGTTCTGTCACTTATTGAGAGAAGGATATTGAAATCTCCTGCTGTACGTGTGCATTTGTCTGTTTCTCCTTGAAGTTCTACCAGTTTTGCTTTATGTTTTTTGAAGTTTTATGATTAGTACGTAGGATTACTGTGTCCTCTTGATTATTATGTCCTCTTTATTGTTATGCAATGACCATTTTTATCCCTGGTAATGTTGTTTGCTTTAAAACCTATTTTTCTGTTATTAATACAGCCATCTCAGCTTTCTTTTGAATAGATTTCACATGGTATATCTTTTTCCATTCTTGCGCTTTCAACCTATTTATGTCCTTAGATTTAAAGTGTTTCTTGTAGACATAATGAAGTTGGAACTTGATTTTTAAATCCAAACTATACCCTCTTCTTTTGGTTAAAGACCGTATACATTTAATGTTATTATTAATATGGTTAGTTTTAAAACTACGACTTTGGTGTTTGTTTTCTATTTATTTCTTGTGTTCGTCCCTTTTTTCTCTTTTTCTGCTTTCTTTTGGATTATGTTTTTTTTCTTCCATTTTATCTATTGTTAGCTTATTAGCTTATAACTGTTTTGTTATGCTGGTGGCTGTTTTAGGAATTATGGCATACATCTCTAACTTATCACAGTCTTCTCTCAAGGAATATTTATGCCACTTCACATATACTATGTGAATATTATAATAGGATATTTATCTTCCTTGGCCTTTGTACTATTGTTATCATACATTTTACTTCCACGTATGTAATAAATTCTGTTCTGCATTCTTTTTGTTTAAACAGCCAGTTATCTTTTAAAAAGATTTAAATAATAAGAAAAATAACTTCTGCATCACCCATAACATTGTTAGGTGTGTGCATTGAATACTGGGGTGGGGGAATTCTCTGCAGATTTCTGAAGTTCTCTCTTTGCAACTCTCTTCTCTGGTACTGTGCCATACAAACTGTAATTGCTTTGGTCTCCTTGGACTCTTGGCTTTCTCAACTAAGGGCATTTTCAAAGTTCAGCCTGGTTTCCCCATCTGAGCTATGCCATGGCCTGAAATTTCTCTCAAGGGAGCAAGCTGGGGCAATCATGGACTCACCTCATTTGCTTTCTGACTCTCAGTGTTCATTGTCCGTCGTTGTCTGGTGTCCAGTGGTCTTGAAAACAATTGTTTTATATATTTTGTGTGATTTTTTTTCTTTTTTTTTTAGTTATTTCAACAGGGCAAACGTACATTATCTTGGCTGAAAGTAGAAATCCACCTTTTTTTTCTTCTTGTAAAAATTACGTAATATGGTTTCTGTAGTTATAGAGCTCATTCTTTGTTGTATGGATACACCACAATGTAGTTCCTACACTGATGGACGTTTTGGTTTGATTCCGGTTTGCAAGTAAAAAGTGTGGAAATATTTAAAATAGAAGTAAAAATGCTGTGTCAAATGAATTTTACAGCTAAAAAGTTTATGAAAACTACAGTGCCAAAAGGATTCTTCACTAATTTGTTTTTCATAGCTGTGTATGGGAGTGCCTGTTTTTCCGCACCCTTACCAATTCTGGGTTTTATAAAAATTTAGAATATTAGCTAATTTTAGGCTTAAAAAACTGTTTTATGATTTATATTTTGAAATGGATGAGATTTAAAATATTTGACTTTATATTTCTTTTCCTGTGGACTGCCTCTTTGTATCTGTGACCTATTTTAATGATCATCTTTATCTTGTTTATTACAACTCTATAAAAATTGATTTCAGATGCATCGTAGGTACTTTTTCTTTGATTTTCTTTGTATGGTTTTGGGCATAAAGATATATTTGAATTGTTTAGTAGTATAATCTCATTTTATTTTTTTTGTCTATTTGCTACTTAAGACACTTTTTGTCTCAGTTTCTTTATCTTTAAAATTGGGCTTATAATAGTTTTGAAGAATAAATGTGATATGCATAAAAAGTATTTTACACAAACTAAGTCCTCAGTTAATGTTAACGGATTTACACTATATGTAGAGTGTCCACATTTTATAACTTTAGGATAGGTTGAAATTTCATTTTTCATTACCCTAATAAATTTGCTGTATTCAGTTCTCGTTGTTTTAGACTCCTTTCTTTTTGGTTAGCTTAGTGAGATTATAAAACAAGAAAGGAAATTTGTGCATTTTTAGTAAGAGGTTTGTTGTGTTTCTGTAAAATGGTTTCTACATTCTTTGTAATTTGTAATTTTACTGGTTTTATTTCTACTCTCTTAACCATTTGCCACTGTGAAATCTTGGATTGCAAAATAATGGACCTATTATTTGGGAAGACAAAGCATGCAATGATTGCAGAATAATACAAGATGATACTCAATATGGTAAAATGTTAACTTTTCAGATGCAGATTTTAAGTATGGTGAAATTTGTAGCAGTTCTATTTTTAGTAAACTAAATGAAGCCTTTATAACTGGACAATTGATAAAGGACCTGTTTATTAAAATAAGTTGTTGACTTTTTCCAAGTTGGATTTTACTAGTATTTTGAAAGCACTGTTTATAAGTTGCTCAACACACAGTTTGTTATGATACAGCTATTGAATTCACCATCATTGGCTTTCTTAGATAATTGTAATGAAATAATGCTAACCATTACCTTTTTTTGTAATAGTTGAACATAACTGATTGTTTATAATAGGTATGCTATTAAAAACTTGGGGCTTTTAGGTTTTGCTTTTTCTTAAAATGCCATGTATATTTGTTAGGGTATTTATATTGGTATTTATATTAGAATTTCAAATTACAGATAACATTTATAGTGTATCTACTAAATGACAGCACTGTGTTAGAAACTGGTGATTCAGAGACACTGAGACACTGGTGTTCAAAGACACTGAGACAGTATATGCTCCTTGAGGGCAGAGACTTTGTTTTATTGCTCCTCCATCATCAATAGTACATGTTAAATAGTACATACTCAGTAAATATTTAATGCCTCTTGAAGGGTCTCTGGCTTCAGTATACTCATTGCCTCATGAACCACTCATCAAAAGTAAACATCAGTTTTATTGCACCACATTCTCCCTTTTTGCTGGAGATCCAAAAGAGTTATGTCTTCTAGGACCTTGTCTAGTTGAAGAGAAAAGTAACAATGTTTAAGCGAGTTCAGCATGGCTGTAGTAGGAGAGATTAGTTTTGGTTGGTAGGATCAGAGTAGATTTCATGCAAGTAGTGGGTTGTGACCTGTGCTTTGTAAATAAATTGGGACAGGAGATGATCAGTGTATGTTGAGGGAATGACATGGCCAAAGTTGTGTTGATAGCAGGCACAAATTCACAGCCATTGAACAGTAAGCTGAATAATTTGGCTTTCATGGTATATGGTTTGTATATGGGTATGAGAGGAAGAGATGCCGGTAGGTTGTAGAAGATTTCAGAACTGATGGGCGCTATTCTATACACCTGTATGTCTCCATGCATAAGTAGCTCATTGTTCTGCTGTCTTTGGAATGTGGAGACTGAGTTCCAAAAAGATTGGCTTTGGAACTACACGGAGCACTGTGAATTAGAATCATGAGTCTCTATAATCGTTAACTATTTTAATCTCTTATTTGGTCTCTGTTGCTAAACTGTAATAGCTTTCTTAATTTTAGACATACTGCATTAGGAGCTAAGGTGGTTAAATAATATTTTTACTTTAGAAGTAATAAAGTATCAGAAAAAGTTATCATGAAAGGTATGTGTTTTGGAGCAATGATTCTTTTTATAACTATTGTGGTGAATTTTGAACATAGAAAAAAGACCCCCCCCCCCAAAGCCCCAGTAGATAGCTGTATGTCATAGCTGCACGTTCTTCTAGTTGCTGTATGTGGGACGCGGCCTCAGCATGGCCGGAGAAGCGGTGCGTCGGTGCGCGCCTGGGATCTGAACCCGGGCCGCCAGTAGCGGAGCGCGCGCACTTAACCGCTAAGCCACGGGGCCGGCCCAAGACATTATTTTTATTGTGAACCATTATTTATTTGTCACTCAGTCCCAACAGTCATCAACAAACAACCCATTGCTAAAACTTAGTGATATCCACACTCTACTTTTCTTCTCCTGTATTATTTTGAGACAAATTCCAGATATATCATTTCATCTGTAACTGTTTTGGTGTGTCTCTTTAAAAGATCAGAACTCTCTTTTTGTCTCTTTTTTTTTCCTTAAAGAACTATAACCACAATACTGTTAGGATGCCAAAAAAATAAACAATTGCTTAATGTTATCAAGTGCCAACTTTGTGTTAAAATTTCTGATTGTCTCATAAAATTCAGTATTTTTACAGGGTTTTTTTTTTTAGTGGAGAATGGGTCAGGATCAACTAAGATCAACACATTCTATAGACGGATAATGCCTTTTAAATTTCTTTTAATCTACAAGTTCTCCTTTTAGCTCTGTGGTTTTTTTTTAATTACATTTTATTTTTAAAGAAAACTGGTTGTTGGTTATACAGAGTTGCCCACAGGTTGCGTTTACTGATTGTATTCTATTGTAATTTAATATGTTCCCCATATATCTGTCAATTGGTAGTTGGACCTAGAGACTATCAGATTCTCTTTTTTTTTTGTTTTTGGTTATAGTTTATATATGAGTGGTGTGATGTTACGCACAAGAATATTTCTTGTAATAACTTTTCCTTCACTTTGTCTCAGCATAGTCTGTGCTCAGTAAACATCTGTTCATCAGTATTCTTAAAGGATACCTGCAAAGAAGTGTTTTTTAAAGTTTACTTAAAATTAATATAATAGAAATACAATAGTAAAAATTTGGGTTTTTTTGATGAGGAAGATTAGCCCTGAGCTAACATCTGTGCCCATCTTCCTCTATTTTGGTTGTGGAATGCCATGATAGCATGCCTCGATTGAGTGGTGTGTAGGTCCGAGTCTGGGATCCGAACCCATGAACCCTGGGCCGCCAAAGCAGAGTGTGTGAACTTGTGGGCTGGCCTCTACAATATTAAAATTTAATGTAAATTGGGAATATTGATGGTGGACAAGAATGTTTCATATAGTAGAAATACAATATTAAAATTTAATGTAAATTGGAATTTTTGATGGTGGATGAGAATGTGTTTTCGTTGATGATCTTGTTGAGTTAAGAAGAACATGTGATTTAGAATTAACACACTAGCGTTTGGCCTCTATAACACTGAACAAAGTAACCTCTGAGCTTCAGTTTTTACAGATTTTTAAATGGGCTTAATAAGACCTATGTCAAAAGTTATTTTGAAGATAGATATCTAAAAGACTTAGCACAGACTGGCACATAAGTGCTCAAGTGATGGTGCTGGTTGTTACTGTAGTTCTTTGATCTGTAAATCTGATTTGGAAGGAACACTTTAATGGAAGTAAAATGTTACAGATTAATTTTTATGAGCAGTGGAGTCTAGGTTAAAAATAGCTGGTCAGATAGCACAAAAGAGAAAATTAGTGAACTGTAAAATAAAATTTACTCAGAATTTAACACAGAGCAACAAAGGGCTTAAAAGATATGGAGGAAAGGAAGCGAATTCTAGCAAACATCTAATTAGAGTTTCAGGAAGAGAAATTAAAGATTGCAGAGAAGCAAAATTCAAAGAGCTAAAAACCAATAATTTTTCAAAATTGATGAGCTACATGAATTCTTAGATTTGGGAGGCACAAGAAAACTTAGAAATGTCGACATGAAAGAGCAGAACACCAAAGACAGGGAAGATCTTTAAAGCAGCTGGAGAAAAATTAGATTCCCTAAGAAGACATAAGAACTAGAAAGACACAGTACGCTTCTTCAGCAGCTTGGGAATCCAAAAGATAGTGGAATAGTATCTGCAAAGTGTTGAGTGAAAACAGCTATCCACTTATTATTGCATAGTCAGCTAAATTATCACATAAGGAGAAAAACAAAATAATGATATTTTCAGAAACACTCCCTTTTTCCCCCAAAAAGGCAATTGAGGAAATTTATCAACAGACCCACTGAAGGAATTTCTAGAGGTTGTGCTTCAAGAAGGCCAGTGACTCCAGAAAGGAGGTCTGAGGTAGGAGAACTAAGGTTACCCAAAAATTGGAAAGCCTGTGGGTAAATTTTATTGCTAACTAGATAAGAAAATAATAGCAGTGATTGTTTGATTTGGGGTTTAAAAAATAAAACTAAAAATATTAAATCATAGCAACATGTAAGAGAGTAGTAGAGTAAATGGAGTTTAAGTTCTGATGATCTAGTATTGTTTTGAGCTGTGTTCATTATGGAGCTACTAGTCGTGTGTGGTTATTGAGCACTTGACATGTGGCTAGTCTAAGTTGATCTGCTCCAATTGTAAAATACATACAGATTTCTAAGACTTGATGGAAAAAAAAGAATGTAATTTTTATACTTACTACATGTTGAAATGATAATATTTTGGGTTAAATAAAATATATCATTTGTATTACCTTTTCTTTTTACTTTTTAGAATATGGCTACTAGAAAACTTATGAGATTGCATGTGTTGCTCACATTCCCTTTGTTTTGGACAGTTTCAGTCTTGAGGGTGGAAACTTACAGTCCAAAATGAATCAGATAAGTTTATATTTTAAAATTGTAAGGGTGAGGGTGAGCACAGTGAAAACAGAGATAGCCTGTATAACTTCTAAAATAATTGGAGGTGGGAAGTGACTGAAATTAAAGATGTATAATCCAAAAGAAGTCAGGAAAAAAGTAGGATACAAAATGAGCTCATTTTAGTGATGTTAATAGAGGCTTTATGGAGGATTCCTTTGAGCCTTTAAAATTTAGTAGAATTTTCGAGGGTAGGGAGTTGGACCTTATCTAACCCTAATTACCTCCCAAAGTCTCCATCTCCAAATACCATCAAGTTGTGGCTTAGTGCTTCAACATATGATTTTGGGGGGTGGGAGTCATAAACATTTAGTCCATAACACCCTGCATATACTTCCCGCGACTTCCACCCCAGGTAACCACTGTCCTGAATTTGGTGTTTGCCATTCTTGTGCATTTCTTTATACTTTTGCTACATGTATTGTTGATATACTTTTTCTTAAGCAATATTTCTTAAGCAATATATGATTTTGTTTTACATGTTTAAATTATATGTGCTGTCATGCTGTGTGTATTCTGTAACTTAGTCTTTTTGTTCAATATTATTTTTGGTGTTTTTACCCTAAGTTTATATGTAGCTCTAATTCATTTATTTTCATTGCCACATAGTTTATGATTATATGAGTATACTATTGCCCCTTTGACAAATATTTAGGTTATTTCTAATTTTTTCCTGTTACAAATTGCTGCTCTGAGCATTCTTGTGCATATATCAATATACATCAATATTTGAGCTTCTCTAGAAGTGGAATTGCTGGATTATAAGGTGTGTCTGTTTTCAAGTTGATTGGATATTGATTTGTTGCCTTCCTAAGTGGTTGGGCTAATTTATGCTCCATTAGCAGTATATGAGAATTCCTGTTTCTACACATCCTCTCTGATAATTGGCATTGTTGAACTTTTTAATTGTTGTCATTCTCATGTACATGTGAATGGTACATTAGATTGTTTTAACTTGAATTCCCTAAGTATTAGTATTTTCTTAGTTTATTGCCCAGTCGTGTTTTTTCTCTGTTAAATGCCGGTTCATATAGTCTATCCATTTTCTTTTTAATGTAGTTTTTATCTTTTTCTTATTGGTTCCTAGGAGTTTTTATATATTGTGAATACTAAAACTTTGTTAGTTATACGTGCTACAGATAACTCCTTCCTATCTGTGGCTTACTTTTTTACATTGATGAATAGAAGTTGGAAATTTTATATCACATTTATTTTTCAGTTTTAAGAAATCTTTCTTTAACTCAGGATCTTACATATAATCTTGGGGATTTTATTTTGAAAGTTTAAAAATTTTGATTTTCACATTTAGGGCTTCAGTCTACCTGGAATTTAATTTTTGTGTAGTATGGTAAAGGTTTAATGATTTTTCCCTTATGGTTAACAAATTCAGTACCAACTCAGTTGAGTAGCTCATGTATTTTTCCACTGATGTGCAGTGTCAGCTGTCAAGTTTCTATTATATGCATGGAACTCTTTCTAGGCTATCTCTTCTGTTTCATTGTTTATCTTTTCCTATACCAGTACCACAGTGTCTTAGTTTAGTGTAGCATCACAGTAAGTCTTGGAATCTCATAGAGTAATTTCACAACTTTGTTCTTCACAATTGTCTTGGCATTTTCTCTAACATATGTATTTTAAGATCAGTTGGGTAAGTTCTATGAAAACTTTTTGGGTTTAAATTGCAGTGTTTTTGTAAGTTAATTGGGGGAGCATTGTGTTTGCATTATCAATAAAATAGATGGCAATGCTTGAGCTCAAAGGCAGAGAACTATAACATTTTTTTGAAGAATTTTCCCCTTCTTCATAATGTTCTCTCTAATTATGAAAGACATGCCTAATGCAGAAAACTTAATGCTTGAGGCAAAGAGAGGAAAAGAAAATAAATCACCAGTAATTTTACCAAAGTAAATCAACATTGTATGTACTTCCCATCATTTTCTCTATATTACAAGGATTTTAAACAGCTTATGTGTTAAGGACTGAGAGAGGGATACTTCTTTGACAAATAGGTCAATTTCTTCCCAAGTTATTGGTTTATTCAGTTATTCAGTACTTTCCTAGAAAATTATCTGTTTACTGAGTTTCACATTTCTCCGAATTGTATAGCATTTTTGAATTCTCTCCTTGGTTTCCTCCTTTACTAATATTGAACATTTGTATTTTCTTGTTTTTCTTTATTTCTCTTGTCAGAGACCTTATTTTATTGGTCTTTTCAGAGAACCAACTTTTGTAGTTTTGCTTCATAATTCACTAATTTCTGTTTTTATTTTTCTTTCTCTGCTTCATACTAGATTTATTTTGTTATTTTTTGTCCACATTACAGTGGATCTTGAACTTGTTTATTTTCCTGTTTAGAAATGCATTCAAGATTAAGAAAGATCAGTTGATATCTTTGGCAATAAGTTTTGACTTTTAGAGTTCTCTTATTCTTTTTTTATTGAAATATAATTGATATATAAAATTGTAGTTTCAGGTGTAAAACATAATATTTGGTATATGTATGTATTGTGAAATGATTACCAGAATAAGTTTAATTAACATCCGTCACCACACACAGCTACAATTTTTTTTTTTTTTTTTTTTTTTGCGATGAGAACTTTTAAGATTTACACTGTTAGCAACTTTCATATGTACAGTATTGGTAACTGTAGTCACCATCCTGTACATTACATCCCTGGGACTCATTTATCTTATAACTTCAAGTTTGTACCTTTTGATCACCTTCACCCATTTTGCCTATCCTCCACCCCCACCTCTGGCAGCCACCAATCAGTTCTCTATCTATGAATTCAGGGTTCTTTTTCTTTGATTCAACATACAAGTGACATCGTACAATATTTGTCATTCTCCGTCTGACTTATTGTGCTTAGCATAATGCCCTCAAGGCCCATTTGTGTTGTCGCAAGTGGCAGGATTTTATGGCTGAATAATATTCCACTGTGTGTATATACCACAATTTCTTTATCCATTCACCTATTGACGAACATTTAGATTGTTTCCATGTCTTGGTTGTTGTAAATAATACTGCATTGAACATGGAGGTGCAAATATCTTTTCAAGATAGTGATTTTATTTTCTTCAGATAAATACTCAGAAGTGGGATTGCTGCATAATATAATAGTACTTTCTGAAATTTTTGAGGAACCTCTATACTGTTTTCCGTAGTGGCTGCATCAGTTTATAGTCCCACCAACGGTGCACTAGGGCTCTCTTTTCTCCACATCCTTGTTAATGCTTGTTACCTCTTGTCTTTTTGATAATAGCCATTCTAACAGGTTCAAGGTGGTAACTCATTGTGATTTTGATTTGCATTACCCTGTTGATTAGTGATGTTGGGCACCTTTTTATGTACCTGTTGGCCAATTGTATGTCGTCTTTGGAAAGATATTTATTCAGATATGCTCATTTTTTCATTGGATTGTTTCTTTTTTTCTGAGTTGTATGAGTTCTTTATTTATTTTGGATATTAACCTCTTATCACATACATGATTTGCAGTTATTTTCTCCTGGTCTGTAGTTCTGTAGATTGCCTTTGCTTTTAGTGTCACACTCGAGAAATCATTGCCAAGACCAATGTCCAAGTGCTTTTTTCCGCTGTTTTCTTGAGGAGTTTTATGGTTTCAGGTCTTAACATTCAAGTCTTTAATCTATTTTGAGTTATTTTTTGTGTGTGGTGTAGGATAGGGGTCTAGTCTCATTTTGCATGTAGTTGTGCACTTTTCCTAACACCATTTATGGAAGAGAGTATCTTTCCCCATATTCTTGGCTCCTTTGTTGTAAATTAATTGACCAAATATACATGAGTTTATTTCTGGGCTCTCTATGCTGTTCTGTTGACCTGTGTGAGTTTTTATGCCAATACTGTATTGTTTTGATTTACTAAAGTTTTGTAGTATAGTTTGAAATCAGGAAGTGTGATACCTCCAGCTTTGTTCTTTCTTGAGATTGCTTTGGCTGCTTGGGGCCCTTTGCGGGTTCCATACAAATCTTAGCATTTTTTTTTTCTATTTCTGTGAAAAATGCCATTGGAATTTTGATAGGAATTGCATTGAATCTATAGATTGCATTGAGTAGTATGGACTTTGGACAATATTAGTTCTTCTAATCCATGAGCGTGGAATATTTTTCTATTTGTGTGGATTGTCCTCAGTTTCTTTTATCAGTGTCTTGTATCTTTTTATTTTTTTAAATTTCCTTGTAAAAGTTTCAAGCTATGCAAAAGTAGTGTGAATGGTATATATGTGAAGGGTATAATACACTTCTTTCTCCTTCCTGTTGAAGCAAATCTCAGAGATCATTTCATATCACCAAGTACTTCAGTGAGTATTTCTAACAGATATACTCTCTTAAAGATGACATTGATACCATTATTACACCTAATAAAATTTAAAATAATTTCTTAATATCCTCTGATCACCCAATAGTAGTCAGAATTTCACAGGTCCCTCAAAAATGTCTCACTTTTTTTTTCTTTCAAACCAGGAGCTAGGGAAAATCAGAATGTTGAGTTGGTAAATACCTTTAAAGTCTTTTTTATCTATAAATCAATTTACCTTCTCCCTCACCTTTTCTTGCTTTTTCTTTGTTAGGGAAACTGGGTCATCTGTTCTGTACAATTTTCCACTTTCTTGATTTGCTGATTATACCTCCATGTTGTCATTTTGTATGTTCCTCATATCCTATTTCCTGTAAACTTAAAGTTAGATGAGACTTGATCAGATTCAGGTTTAATTTAAATTTTAGCAAGGATATTCTCTAGATGTACTCTGTGTAATTCCTATTGTGTCACATCAGGTGGAACATGTTTAGTTACCTCTTTGTGATGTTAACATTTATCAGTAGGTTTAGGTGTTGTCAGCTGGATGCATCCAGTTTAGAGTGCTCTATTGTCCTTTCAACTGTTGGGTTTTAGTAGCTAATGATTGCATAATTACATTAAGTATTGCAAAAACGGTGATATTCTTCACCCCCTGCATGTATTAGTTACACTTCTTCTATTAAGAACTTTTTCCATGTTTGGTCATACTGAAATACCCATTTTATAAGAAAAGCAGGATAAGATTTTGACTATAAAATTTTTCCTGATGAGTTGCTACTCTAGCAACCTCCAGTGTAACCATTGTGAGTTCTTCATTCTTGTTATTAGTATCATTGTGAAGGCAAGGATTTTTACATTTATTTTACAGTCTTACTGCAAAGATCGTTCTTTTTAAATTTCCTCAATTGTTTCATCTTGGGCCAGCGGGAGCCCATAACACCAGTAGCTTTGATATTGACTTGCTTGAAGTATTATTTCTTGCTTCAGACTTTTAATTAGCCATTTCTTTAAAAAAATCCTGGTTTCTTTGGGTGGGAAGAGGTCCCTAGAGACCACAATAATGTGAGTGCAGAGGTGCTAATTGCTGTTAGGTTGTTTTTGCTTCAAGGCCCTTTCGGTGGATAGAGCTAGCAAAATTTTTTAAGACAGAAATACATTGTAAGCTCGTGTGTTATTTCCAATTCATATTTAATTTTATGGCTTTTAGACTTTTCTGATTTTATATTTGTGTCTCTTGTACATTGAAAAAATCTTGCTCACTAAGGTTAACATTATTACATATATGTACTAGGTTTTTAAAAAGCAACGTTAAGTAATACACTAATGTTGTAATTATTGAATATAGTTTAAGATTTTTTTGCAGTTAAGTTTGTTCTTAAAATGTATTCCACAAAGATTGTATAGTATAATTACAGAATTCTAAAGTTTATTGAGAGAATTCTATGTGTGGTTCTACGACTAAGCTCATAGGTTTGTTTGTTTCATTTTGCTTTTGCTTTTCACTTTTGGCTAAGTTTTCCAAAGTCAAAACTGTAGAACAAGCTACATTGATAGAAGTCTAGTTGGCCACTCTACTTTGCATTTTCTCTCCCTTTGTAGTTGTCTATATTCATTAATTTTTGGTTTCTTCTTCTTTTATTTAATATAAGCAAATGTGAATTTCTTCCTACTTCCTCCCTCCTACCAGACCTTAGAGAAAAAGTGGCACAGTAAGCATAGGGTTTTATATCTTGCCTTTTTTACTTAATGATAACTATATCATGGAGATCATCCTGGAGGTCACTCTGTGGCTATATATGGAAATTTTTCTCATTTGTTTGTGATGCTGAATAGAAAGTATATGAGTGCTTCTGTTCCCCATAGCCTGCCCAGTAGAGTATATTGTTAAATGATTGGAGTTCTGCCAGTCTGATGAGTGAGATGGCATCTAAATGTAGTATTAATTTGAATTTATTTTTAATGTGAGCAAGATTAAACAGCTTTTCAGTTTAAGAATAATTTCCATTTCATGTGCTGAGAACTAATCTTTTGCCTATTTTTTATAGAGTGGTCTTTCTAAATTTTTATAATAGTCTGTATTTGAAGTTTTGATTCTCTTTTTGACCCCAGTTATTTAGGAACTATTTCAAAATTTCATCTAATCAAACTAAAACAATTGATTTTTGTTTTATTTTTCTTTTCTCTATTCTTTTCATTAAAATGTCTGTTTGACCAAATATTATGGTCTGTACAGTTTCTTCTTCATGGAATTTATTGAGGTATTCGTTACATAGTATGGGATCTACTTTTGTGACTTTCATGGATATTTAAATACAATGGGTAAATTGCATATAACTGGAATATACATCAAGTGGGGCATTTAGCAAAACATGGGACACCAGTGTACTAGGATGCTATGAAGCTGCTGGTAAATGAAATGGATTAGTATGTGCTGAATTAAAATCTCTCAGCTGTGTTATTAAGTGAAAAGGGGACAATGCTAAGCAGCACGTATGGTGTGATCCTGTTTTGTATGAATATTAAAAACATGTAGATGTATATAAATTTGGGGGAAGAAATTATATTAAATTTAAGGATAATTAATTTTGGACTGAGGGAGAACTTGCTCTGTATATTTTCTGTCTTTTTGAATTTGAATTTTCTAAATTAATATTTGGAATTGATAATTATTATTGAATGTTAATAATACTGTTCCATATGTTTATATGCTCCTGTTCATCCCCCTCCTGCCTTGCCATGAGTAGTGACTGCCATGAATTATTTATGTCTCATTTTTTCATATATGATTTTGTCCTGTCAATCTGCTCCATGAGGTTATTCACTGGGCCAGGTTTCTTTGATCTTGTTGCTTCATTATTCCCCAAGCTTTTGTTCTTGTGTGCGTGGTCTGATGATGTATAATTGTGCTTTTTTTTCCCCTCTTGATTATTCTCTCCTGAAGTTTGTCTATTTTGTTGTCTTGTTTAAAAGAAATCAATGATAAACTTAGTTTATCATTGTTATCTGTATTCTGTATTTTTATTGGTTGTATGAATTAGTGCTTTCACAGCTTCTAGTAAGTAGTTACCATTCAGTCCACCTCTTCGGCTCCTTGGCAGCACCTCTGTGTTCAAGGAGACCAGAAATACTCACATGAGTGAGCATCTTCTTCCTCTCCAAGAATCTGGTTTTCCTCAGGAACATGCATCCTTGTCCCATGACTTTTTGTCATGGTTCTCTCTTCTCCAGAGGAGAAAGTCTTTGGGCTGCTCTCAGTCCTGAAACTTCGCAGAATCAGGGACTCTTGTCAAGCTTAGCCTTCAGTTCTTTCTTGTCTTCCTGGTAGTTTCAGCAGCTCTTCCATCTGGGAGTGATAGATGGTAGTTGCATTGGATTATGATGATGAACAGAATGTCCAATAACCAAGAGCAGTGAAAAACAAGAAATTTCTACCCCTGGGGTGAATGCAAAATGTCATTTAAACTGTACTTATCCTATTTTTTTTACACTTGTTTCTTTCTCTACTTGGTATATAGATTGTATCTTCTTATATTAGCATTTTCCTAATTGTTTTTGTGGGATGCTAGTTTCTCATGACGTGGTCATTGTTACTGTACAGGAGGAAAAGTTTTCTGTGGTCAAATTTAACAAGGGACATCAGTGCACATCTTAACGCTTAATTTGTTTTTTTAATTGAATGTAAGATCAATTGACGTCTATCTTAGATGAATTAAATTTAAAAAAATACATATTCTTAGTAGAGATTGTGATTCTGAGTTTAAGTACCACTAATTTGTTTCATCAGCCACTCCTGTGGAACAGCCTTCAATCACTATACTGTTGAGTCATTCAATTTTATATCTCTTCAGGTTAAGCACCTGTGCCATGGTATTTCAAATAAAATGTTCTGTCAGTTAACATGGAAATGTTTAAACATTATCAATACTGTAGAATCACTTCTTTTGGGTATAATCACTATTATATACCACTGTAAGCTTTTTATTCAGTAGAAAAGCATAGTTGATTTTTTTATAAAAAATAATGCAATACATTTACAAAAATATATTCAATAATTTTTGTAAAAATATCTCAAAATTGCAAATAATTTGATATTAATTCTTCTGACTCAGTTATGAAAGCTGTTAAACCTATTCTCTTAATAGGTGTAAAATCATTCCGAGGGAGAAGAAAGACCACAGATAGAAAATTAAAAAAAAAAAAACTAAAATAGAAATACTTTGTCATTCATGAGGGTGCATCGCAGGAAGGAGAAAGAGAGTGCCCTGACACCACATGTCAAAATTACAGGCTTTCTTTTTTACTTTAGTAGACCTAAGATTCCACACCCCTCATCTCCATAAGTAATACACTTATGAATCCACTGGTTTGGAAGGATTTTGACTCACAAGTAAGCAAATATCTAAAGAGTAAACTGGTAATATGTATTTGAAAATGGGTGAAATATACTTTTGAAAACTAGGGGAGTCAGAGTGTTTTTTGAGAACTAAGGCAGTTAATAATAATCAGCATTCATTCATTTATTTGTTCAGCAATTATGAGTGGACCCTGTGCTTGGTTGACACTGGGGAATATTATAGCAAACACTACTGATGTGGGCCAGGTACTTTGCCTGGTAATCACTATCCGTATATTATCACATTTAATCTCTAGGACTGTGATGTAGATGTTATCTCTATTGTATAAATGAGGAAGTTAAAGCTTAGAATAGTTAATTTACCAGTTACATAGGTAGGAGGTGGAAACCCTTTTTTTTTTTTTTTACTTTTTAAAATTATTTTATCGAGGTCCTATTGGTTTATAACGTTGTGTAATTTCAAGTGTACATTATTATATATCAGTTTCTCTATATACCGCATCATGCTCACCGCCAATAGTCTAGTTTTTATGCATCACCATACATATGTGCCTCTTTACCTCTTTTGCCCACCCCTCTCCCCCTTCTCCTCTGGTAACCACTAATCTCTTCTCTTTATCCATGTGTTTGTTAATCTTCCACATATGAGTGAAATTGTACAGTGTTTGTCTTTCTCTGTATGGCTTATTTCGCTTAACATAATACTCTCAAGGTCCATCCATGTTGTTGCATGATTTTGTCTTTTTTAATGGCTGAATAGTATTCCACTGTACACACACACCCCAAATCTTCTTTATCCGTTCATCAGTTGATGTGCCCTTGGGTTGCTTCCATGTCTTGGATATTGTGAATAATGCTGCAGTGAACATAGGGTTGCATAAATCTCTTTGTATTGTTGATTTCATGTTCTTTGGATAAGTACCCAGTGGTGGGATAGCTGGATCATATGGTATTTCTATTTTTAATTTTTTGAGAAATCTCCGTACTGTTTTTCATAGTGGCTGCATCAGTTTGCATTCCCACTGGCAGTGTTTGAGGGTTCCCTCTTCTCTACATCCTCTCCAACATTTGGGGTTTTTTTTATCTTGTTAATTATAGTCATTCTAACAGGTGTAAGGTAATATCTCATTGTAGTTTTGATTTGCATTTCCCTAATAATTAGTGATGTTGAACGTAGTTTTGATTTGCATTTCCCTAATAATTAGTGATGTTGAACGTCTTTTAGTGTACCTGTTGGCTATCTGTATATCTTTGGAAAAATGTCTGTTCGTATCTTCTGCCCACTTTTTGATTGGATTGTTTGGTTTTTTGTTGATGAGGTATATGAGTTTTTTAATATATTTTGGAAATTAACCTCTTGTTGGATATATAATTTGCAAATATATTCTCCCAGTTGGTGGGTTGTCTTTTCACTGTTTCCTTTGCCTTGTAGAAGCTTTATAGCCTGATGTAGTCCCATTTGTTTATTTTTTCTCTTTTCCCGTGCCTGAGTAGACATGGAATTTGGAAAGATACTGCTAAGACTGATGTCAAAGAGTGTATATTTTCTTCTAGGAGTGTTATGGTTTCAGCTCGTAGAGTCAAGTCTTGAACCCATTTTGAGTTAATTTTTGTGTGTGGTATAAGATAATGGTCTACTTTCATTCTTTTGCATGTGGCTGTCCAGTTTTCCCAGCACCATTTATTGTAGAGACTTTCCTTTCTCCATTGTATGTTGTTGGCTACTTTGTCGAAGATTAGCTGTCCATAGATGTGTGGTTTTATTTCTGGGTTTTCATTTCTGTTCCATTGATGTGTGTGTCTTTGTTTGTGCCAGTACCGTGCTGTTTTGATTACTATAGCTTTGTAGTATATTTTGAAATCGGGGATTGTGATACCTCCAGCTTTGTTCTTTTTTCTCAAGATTGGCTATTCAGGGTCTTTTGTTGTTCCATATAAATTTTAGAATTCTTTGTTCTATTTTCATGAAGATTGTCATTGAGATTCTGATTGGAATTGTATTGAATCTGTAGATTGCTTTAGGTAATACGGACATTTTAACTGTTTATTCTTCCAATCCATGAATTGGAATAGCTTTCCATTTCTTTATGTCTTCTTTGATTTCTTTCAATAATGTCCTACAGTTTTCAGTGTATAGGTCTTTCACCTTCTTGGTTAAATTTATTCCTGGATATTTTATTCTTTTTGTTGAGATTGTAAATGAGATTATATTCTTGACATTCCCTTCTCCCAGTTTGTTATTAGTATATAGAAATGCAACTGACTTGTGTAAGTTGATGTTGTACCCTGCAACTTTGCTGTAGTTGTTGATTATTTCTAATAGTTTTCTGATGGATTCTTTAGGGTTTTCTATATTATAGAATTATGTCCTCCGCAAACAGCCGGAGTTTTACTTCTTACTTTCCAATTTGGATACCTTTTATTTCTTTTTCTTGCCTAATTGCTCTGCAGAACCCTTTTCTGTTATGCCACCTTGCATACTTGTCATACAAACAAAGAAAACTGGGTTAATTTGTTATATGAACAGACTTAAAAAAAAGAAAAATCACATGATCATATCAATAGATGCAGAAAAAGCATTTGACAGAATCCAACACCCATTCATGATAAAAACTCTTGTCAGTATACTAGGAATGGAGGGGAATTTCCTCAACTTGATAAAGAACATCTACAAAAAAACTACAGCTAACATCATACTTAATGGTGAGAAACTCAATGCTTTCTCACTAAGATCAGGTACAAGACAAGTAGGTCCCCTCTCACCAGTTCTCTTCAGCATCCTACTGAAAGTCCTTGCTAATGCAGTAAGGCAAGAAAAGAAAATAAAAGGTACACAGATGGTGAGGGAAGACCTAAAACTGTTATTGTTTGCAGATGACATGATAGTCTATGTTTAAAATTCAAAAGAATCAACAAAAAATCTCCTGGACCTGATAAGTGATTAGTGCAGGTTGCAGGATACAAGGTTAATATATAAATCAATTGCTTTTGTATATACAGATGATGAACAAGTGGAATTTCAAATTAAAAACACAGTACCATTTACATTAGCACCCAAAAATATGAAATACTTTGGTATAAATCTAACAAAATATATACAAGATCTGTGTGAGGAAAACTACAAAACTCTGATGAACGAAACCAAAGAACTAAATAAATTGAGAGATATTCCATGTTTGTGGATAGGAAGACTCAATCTTTTCAAGATGTTAGTTCTTCCTGGCTTGATATATAGATTCAGTGCAATCCCAATCAAAATTCCAGCAAGTTATTTTATGAATATCAACAAACATTCCAAAGTTTATATGGAGAGGCAAAAGCCTCAGAATATCCAACACAATATTGAAGGAGAACAAAATTGGAGGATTGACACTACCCGACTTCAAGACTTACTGTGAAGCTACAGTTATCAAGACAGTGTGGTTTTGGTGAAAGGATAGACAAATAGATCAATGAAACATTATAGAGAGCCCAGAAATAGGGAGCCCGGAATAGAGCCCCCCAGAAGTATAGTCAACTTATCTTTGACAAAGGAACAAAGGCAATACAATGGAAGAAAGATAGTCTCTTGAACACATACTGCTGGAACAACTGGACATCTACTTGAACAACTGGAATTGAGACACAGATGTCACACCCTTCACAAAAATTAATTCAAAATGGATCATAGACCTAAATGTAAAATGCAAAAATGGATACAACTCTTAGAAGATAACAGAGGAGAAAACCTAGATGACCTTGGGTATGATGATACCTTTTTAGATACAACACCAAAGACACAATCCATGAATGAAATAATTGATAAGCTGGAGTTCATTAAAATTAAAACTTTCTGCTCTGTGAAAGACTATCAGGAAAATTAGAAAACAAGCCAAGGACTGGGAAAAAATATTTGCAAAAGATACATCTGATAAAGGACTGTTATCCAAAATATACAAAGAACTCTTAAAACTCGACAATAAGAAAACAACCTGATTAAAAAATGGGCCAAAAACCTTAACAGACACCTAACCAAAGAAGATATGCAGATGGCAAATAAGCATATGAAAGATGCTCCACATCATTTGTCATCAGGGAAATAAATGCAGATTAAAACAACAATGAGATAACCACTATACACCTATCAGAATAGCCAAAATCTGGAACACTTATAACCATAAATGCTGATGAGGTTATGGAGTAACAGAAACCCTCATACATTGCTGGTGGGAATACAAAATGGTGTAGCAACTTTGGAAAACAATTTGGCCGTTCTTACAAAACTAAATATACACTTCCAAATGATCCAGCAATCGCACTCCTTGGTATTTGCCCAAAGGAGTTGAAAACTTATGTTCGTACAAAAACCTGCACACAGATGTTTATAGCAGCTTTATGCATAATTGCGAAAACTTGGAAGCAACCAAGAGTTCTTCAGTAGGTGAGTGGATAATTAAACTGTGGTATATCCAGACAATGGAATATTCTTCAGCACTAAAACAAAATGAGTTATCAAGCCATGAAGGGACCTTACATCCATATTATTAAGTGAAAGAAGCCACTCTGAGAAGGCTACATACTGTATGATTCCAACTATATGACGTTCTAGAAAAGGCAAAACTATGGAGACAATAAGAAGAGGGGGAGGGATGAATAGGCGGAGCACAGAGGATTTATAGGGTAGTGAAGATACTCTATATGATATTATAATGATGGGTATATGTCATTATACAGTTGTCTAAACCAATTGAATGTACATCAAGAGTGAACTTCTTAGGTTTACTATGGACTTTGGGTGATTATGATGTGTCAGTGTAGCTTCATCCTTGGTAGTAAATGTACCCTCTCGTGGGCAGTGTGATAATGAGCGAGGTTGCGCATGTGTCCAGGGTGGGAGTGTATGGGAAGTGTCTGTTCCTTCCTCTCAATTTTATTGTAATCCTAAAACCGCTCTGAAAAAATAAAAGAAGAAAAAGGAAACATTTTTATTGTTGATAGTGAACCAGTAATACATATCAGTTGTACTTAAAGTTTAGCATGCATCAGAAGCACCTGGAGGGTTTGTTAAAACTCAGGTCGCTGGACTCGACCCTCAGTTTTTTATTCAGCAGGTCTGAGGTGAATCCAAGAACATGTATTACTAACAAGTTTCCAAGTCTAATGGTCTAGGGACCACACTTGGAGAATCTCTGGTGTATCTAATTCTGTTTATCATGTCCTTATAAAACTATGCCATACTGAATCTTCCATACCTTGATAAATTAGATATGATGCAAATATGGATTAATGTGGCTTGATACTGTGTTTTTATTTTTCTCGTGCTTGTATTTCTGTTGAACATTCAATGTTAATGAGTAGAAAGCTTTTAAAACAATTAGGGAGATGACCTGTGAATATTTGTTTACCATTTTGGTGTTTGTTATAATACAGCTTATTAATTATGAGTTTAAACAAATTAGCATAAGGTTTATAGTTAATTTGGATTGTTTTGGACTTTTTGAAATGCTTTGATAAATTATCTCCTTTATACATTTTTTTCATTTTGATAGTTGCCTTCAACTTCTTTGTTCTGATTGGTTGTTTAAATCAGCTAGTATTGACTTAGCTATTTTAAATATTAATACCCATGTATGTAAATATACACATACTTAAAACAGGCAAAACAGTTGATTTAGCTATTTTAAATATTAGTCTTTTCACACATATTCTTGTAAATACACACTTTTTTAAAATAGATAAAACAGCACTGGCTGGTTTGAACAATTGTGCGGTTCTCAGAAAGTATGAATTTATAACCCTTTCTCTAAAGGATTTAAAGACATGATTTAATCTCTTTTTATATTGGCAGAAAGAAATTTCTCGTTCCATATGTTTTGCTTTTGCTTTCAGTGTTCTAGCCACTGAAGTATATACCTAATTGTTAATTTTAATGATGATGATGATTAGTTATCCAATTCGCTAATATATAAAGTTCTAATTTTATGGAGTTTCTGATTTTCTGAGTTATCTGGATGAGTAAAGGGCTATAGGGTTGGAAGATTCACAGAATGTTTGTTAAAAAGTCCAGCTGGTGTGGCATTAGTTTGTTTATGAAGAAATTGTGGTAGTTCTCCAAAGCTTTTGATTATGGAATCTAATCGTTTTTCCTATTTATTGTCTTGTAGACTGGATGAAAGGAAGGAAGGAAAAACTGTTGGCTTTGTGGAATAGGGAGAGAGAGTGACAAAGTGGAATTAATTTTTTATTTTAGAGATTAAATTTTTTAACTTATTTCCAATAGTGTAATACCTGACATTTGTTTTTCAGTGACTATTTGAAAAGTTACAGATAAGTGACAAGCTTTCAGATTAATATTTTTAAATTTAAAGTTGTCTTGTGCTAATGTGTTTTTGTTTTTATAGAGAGGATCTGACGAACTACTCTCAGGCAGTGTTCTCAGTAGTCCAAACTCTAATATGAGCAGCATGGTGGTTACAGGTAAGTGTTACTCTCTTAACAGTCTGTCATTATTTGCCATTTTATGGGGCAGAATGTTAAAAATAAAATGTAGTCTGTTTTACCAGAATAGCTTTTATTTTTAAATGCTTTCTGTTGAAGCATTTTAGAGGAAATTTTACTAGAGTATATATGTGTCAAGTGAAAAAACCTGAAGATGATGATTTCTGTGGGCAAGTGACTAAGTCTGATTGCTTTTTTTATCACAAGAATATAACTCTTTTTCTTTCATGTTATCAAGTCCCCTCGTTCTTACCACTTTTGTATTTTTGTTTTTAGTTTTTGTGTTTGCGTGTCTTAGAATAATTTTAAGTATTCTGTATCCCATGAGCCGTAAAGCCCAAACTGTAAATAAAAACCAAAAGATTCAACTACATAGTTGTCTTTTTTGTGTGCTTACAACCTTTCTTCTTTGCTGTAACAATATTTTAATTCTTTGAATTGAGTTCCTTTATTTATCTACTTGGAAATCTACTTTATCTACTTGTATGATTTATTTAATCTTCATAGTTAGGGTTTTTTGCCTTACATTGTATATGTCTGAAGTAACGTTGGTTGTTTGTAATGTCTGTTTGTAAACAAATATAGACTAATTTTTAGGCCTTAGTTTTATGGCTGATGGACCAAAATTTGAATCTGATGATGATGATGATTGAATTAGTTTGCCTTAAGACCTTACATTTTACATTTTTTACTTAAAATCAAAGTTCGTTTATTCTAAACCCTCTCCTGAATTACTTGCTTGCAGAATTAATTGTATTTGGCAATAAAGAGATTGTAAAAGACTGGAAGCATTTTAATTTCCTTCAGATAGCCATTGCTTGTGTATACATACACCTTGGCACACACGTACACATTCCTGATAGTTCAGTTAAGTAAAAATTAAAATGAAGTACTTACCTAATATAGTCATAATGATGTGAAGATAAATTTGTCCACACATCATTATTACTGACTTTTCCATGTCATGATTACAAAGCAAAATTACTAGGCCATGATTTTGATATTCAAAGTACCATGTACAAATAATTGAACAAATAGGCTCAAATGTCTGTAACTCTGCTCTGCTGGTTTATTTTTTAAAACAATACATAATAGTGATTGATAATGGAAATGTTTTAAAAATTAATATGTAGGGCTATGACAGAGTAACTGGTAGCAGCCTTTCCTTCTCTCCTCATCCTCCCCCAATCAAAAACTATAAAACTGAATAAAATATATGGGACAGCTGTTGTCTGGAATTGATGAGCAGACACTACAAGGTATAATGATCTGTGAGAGAAGGGAAACAAGTGAGGTGAGTCTCATGATCATTTTGGCTTTCTGCCTTGGGGTACCCCCTACTGTTGTAGTACAGGGAGGTTGGAGCCTAAGCAGAGCATGGAAGTCTGACTGAGCTGAAGAGACTAAGATTGGAATTCAAAGCTGCTTAGACATCTGGGATTTGTGGAGAAGGGTCCTGAAAAAAGAAGTTGTCCAGGGCTTAGGGCAGGGGACAGAATTTGGTGTGGGAATTCACTTCGTTTAGAATTTTGAATAATGGCTGGGCTGCATGTGCTCAGGTTGAGACTCTGCATAGTCTATCAGAAATGACCTGCACTGGGGCTGAGAGCTAGAATGGTGATTCCAAAAGTTGTTTAGTGCTCTGAGATACTGGAGTTCTGGGAAGTCAGAATGTGGACGTCTTGCCAAGTACCTCAAACGTTCAGTTTAGACTACAGAAAGCTCAGGCTTTAAGAGAAAGGATCACACGCTATAGTAAGTGTCAACAACAATAAGACCAAGTTAAGAAACTGAGATAGTGTAGCTTGACAAGACATGCAGGATTCACCAGTAATTTAATTGCCTGCCTAAACAAAACACCACCCCCTAAGGAAGACACCATGATTCAGTCTTCCTACAACTATCATCCATGGTATCCTGCATACCATCAAAAATTATAAATCATGTGAAGAAGCATGAAAACATTCCCTAAACTAGAGAAGAAGCATTCAATAGTAACAGACCCCAAAATGACCTAGGTATTGGAATTAGCAGACAAGGACTATAAATATTTTTAAAGCTATAAGGGAACATATTGAAATAATGAGTGAATACATGGAGGAATATGTTAAGAGAGAAAGGAGAGCTATAAAGAAAGCATATAGAAAACGTTCTAACTGAAAAATACAGTATGTGAAATGAAAATTTCACTGATTGAGACTAATATCAGATTGGAGACAACCGAAGAAATGTTCGTGAACTTGAGTACAGATGAACAGAAATTATTCAGTTTACCAGAGAGAGCAGAGTATATCTTTGGGACAATTAAGCAGTCCAACATATGTGAAATTGGAGTTCCAGAGAGTGAGTAAAGAGAATAGGGCCAAATATGTATGTAATTGAGGCAGTAATGGCTGAAAACTTAAAATATTTGAAGGAAAATATCAAGTAGGATAAATTAAAAAAATATGTTTTAAGGTATATATGTGTTTTTTGATTCCTTGCTTAACTTACATTTTCAATTAACAGACCCAATGATGATTTTGTTAGGTAAGATGCTACAAAACAGAAAATGTACCCTGTTTCTTCTTTCTGATAAGTTCGGATGCCTGTGTGTGCGCAAATCTTCCTTAGTTATGAAAGGAGGTGTGGTGGAGAGCTTCCTGTAGTGTTTTATATTTCTGGAGCGATGAGGAGCTAGCCAGCAAGATTTTCATGGTAATGTATTCAGAAGCCAAAGCCAGCAAAGGGGATTTTTAAGTGCATTGGCTGGTCATTCATATATATAAACTTGAGTGAAACTCTTAGAGTAAAATATGACTTAAGTATAACTCAACAAGTAAATTATCAGGTAAATTCACGTATAATCTTCTAGAGATACCTTCTCTGATTCATCCAGTCAAGTCACAGTCACACCATCCTCTTCGAGTCCTCAGCTAAATCACCTTTAATCACATCACTCTCCTTTCTTCGTAGCTCTTAATCACTGTGAGAAATTATCCGGTTCATGTGCTATTTAGTCCACCTCTCCCAGTATCCTGGATCTTACTGATCTTGTTCACTGCTATACTCTCAGAGCCCAAAACAGTGCCAGACACATTCTTGATTCTCAGTAACTGTTTAAAGAATCAATGTGTGAATGAATTTTGAAGACACTTAGAGATCAAGATGATCTTAGAGTTTTATAGGTATTATTGGATATTTATATATTTTATATATATAATATTGTTTATAGATAGTGTGGAATGTTTTGGGGAGTACCATAAAGTACCCAAAATGATATACAAAATGGAGTATACAGGTTTATTTTTCAGTGTATCGGGATTCTTCATTTTAGAGTCTCAGAAATATCCTTGAGTCCTTAGAAGATAACCACCAATCTGGAATAGTGAATAGACTGCAAGTTCTTCAAACAGTTTTCCGTAAAACGTCACCTATTTTATTGCCCCTTTAGTAAGATTTTTATTTTTGTTGAAGCTGTGGAATAAAGGCAGGTAACTTTAATTTGTTAAGTAAAATATATCAGTTTACTTTAAAGCTCAAAGTAACAGAATAAGTTAATCAAGTCCATGAATAATTTATAGTATATAGATGTTGATAGACAAAATATTTAGGTAGATTAGGTAGTAATATCAGCAAGTTAGGAGAGGCTCATTGTAGGTAAGCCATAATGTGGATTGACTGCATAATCATTTTTACAGCATTGCTTTCTTTGATCTCATTTTTGGGTAGAATATTTTCAAATTGAGCAATGTATAATTTCTCAGGTGAAATTATAATCTCCCTAATTTTTACTAAGTCAAATTTTTCCCATTTTTTGTGTTTTTGTTATTTTGCAATTAATCATCTTATTACAGACTAATTGTGTTCTTTAGCCATTGGACAATTTCTTTATGAAATTGTATTTTAATGTATTTGCATATTGCTTGTTACCCTTTACATATACTGTTCATAAACATACTGACCCAATAGTAGTGTTAATTAATTGATAATTTCATTTAATAATAATTGGTGGATATGATTTTCTTCATTTCTTTGAAAGCCCAGTTTTTGAATTTTTAGGAATTATTCAAGTATACTCAGCTGTGTTTTTTTTTTAACTTTGTTTTGTGTTTTTTATGCAAATAAGGAAAAGTAATAATAAAGACTTCTTTTTTAATGTCTTTCAGCCAATGGTAATGATAGTAAAAAATTTAAAGGAGAAGATAAAATGGATGGTGCTCCTTCACGTGTACTTCATATTAGAAAGTTACCTGGTGAAGTGACAGAAACTGAAGTTATTGCTTTAGGCTTACCTTTTGGTAAGGTGACCAACATCCTTATGCTGAAAGGAAAAAATCAGGTATAGTTCTTTCAGGACTTATAAAATACTAAGCCCCAAACTACCCAGCAGATGTGAATTAGCTATTGCCTGATACAGGGGTAGAATATGGTAGGTTACTTTTCTAAAAGAACTTAAGAGAAGTCTTATTCTGACTTTTCCTGGTAGCTGTGTGGGGAAAACTAGTGCTAGGGAGCCATAATGAATCTCACCATAGTTTTCAAATTTTGCCTTTTGAATTCACTTTAGGACTCTAACTGAACAATTATTATAATGAGATTGTGGAAAATACAAATGAAGTATTTCTTTTATTGCGGCTCTGCTCTTTGTAATATCAGAAATCAGTAGGGGCACTAACTAGCATCTTTTCCATTAAGTTTATCCCATAGAAATATTTCTGATAGCATTAGCAGAAAATACTCATTAATCCTAGATATTTTTCATTGCATAGATGTACCTATAGCAGTAGGGCCCAGGTATATTAAAAATCAAATATTGTTATAAAATTTCTAATGGTACTGTTTAGAAGAATCTATGAAATTTAGCATTCTCTTAAATGTTGTTAATGTTACTAATAATCTGACATTTAATTTTTAATTTTTTTCTTCGTTAAATTATACTGCTTTAAAAATGACTGGGATCTCTTATGTTCTCTGGGTTAGGAGTGGTAAAATTCTAAAGCTAGAAAAAATGTTTAGATTTTATTTTCTTTAGCTTTTGTTGAGGGAAGTACATTTGTGGTGTATGGAAAATCAGAGGTAGAAGGCAGAAGCACCGTGTACTCAAAGAACTTTCTTCTGAGGTTAGCTTTAGTTGTATATCTAAGCTTCAATAAAGGATTTCTAATTTTACTTATTAGAGCATCTAAATGTAACTTGAAAAGTTATATTCTAGATACTGATTTTTCTAATTAGCTGAATAGATTACACAGATATTGAAGTTCATTTGAATTTAATTCATAGTATTATTAACATTTTTGCTATTTAAATTTTCAGGCATTTTTGGAACTAGCAACAGAGGAAGCAGCTATTACTATGGTTAATTACTATTCTGCTGTGACACCTCATCTTCGTAACCAACCGATTTATATCCAGTACTCCAATCACAAAGAACTAAAAACAGATAATACATTAAACCAAGTGAGTATGTGTAGGTACATAAATAAAATGGCCTAGAACATATTTAGAATCTCATGAACATATTAACAGAAAATAAAATTTTTAACCATTCAGAAGATGTTTTTGTGAGCATTTTCTTGTTATTTTTAAGACATTTTCTTGCAGTATTAAATATTATATTAATTTACAAAAAGTGTGTGTGGTCTGTTGTTTTCATATTTTAAATTGGTACTGGATGAATTAAATAGAATTTTATCAGTGCTTTTCAAGTCCTGGTCAAAATCTTTTTTTTGTTGCAAGTTAAGATTTTTGTATAGAAAGTGTTTATGAGTTAGGACTTTTTATTAGCATAAAGTATTTATACAGCTCTGCTGCTTATAATTTAAGGTGTAAAGTTCAGTGCCTTTGGTTATTTGACTTTTTATAGATCTTAATTTCTTATGGAAAAATTCCTATTGAGATATGTTAATGGTTTTCCTGGGGAAAAAAATGTAAGAATTGAGAATATGTGAATGTATTATTGATCTTTTAAGAATGTGATGTAGAAGATATTAATTATTTAAAATTAGTATATTTTAAAAAAGTAGTATAAGAATGGTTTTAGACCTAAATATATAGGACTGCAGTAATGGTCTAAAAACTTTGGCTCTTTTAATATCGTTTTTTAGCTAATTATATTTTTCTGTTTCAGTAAAATCTAAACTTACCTGACTCGGTCTCATTGAAAATTTAATGGAAAATAATTCCTCATAGATTTTAACTTTCATAAAAAGTGACTCAAGATCATTTTGATAGTTTATGAAAAATAAGCTTTTAAAACTTTTTGTCTAAAAGATAAGGCTAAAATTTTAGCTTTCTCTTTTTTTGAATTTGGCAATTTTATTCCTTTTGAACCAGAAGTTGTACTTTAAGAATTTATCGTGAAGAAATACACCAAAAGGAAACATCTATTCCGTATTCTCTTTACTTAGAATTTAAAGTGGCATTTAGTATCTCAATTTTATTTTATATGTTAGTATTTTCAGTAATTAGAGAATACATTTTCATTTTAAAATATTCAAATGAAAGGATTGTATAAAGAATAAAGATAAGGCATCTGTAGATAGATGTATGTAGGGGAGGGGGATTTGTAATTTTAAATAGGATAACCCGTGAAAGCCCTATTAAGAAGTGACATTTGAGTAACAAACTTCAAAGTGGTTATGGAATAAGGCACTTTTTCTAGTCTGGGTTATTCCAGTCACAGGGAACAATCAATGTGAAGTTCTTTCTATTGAAAAAGTTTTATGCAGACATGTTTTTAATTTTCAGAACGCTTTAATCTTCTTTGATCATCCTTTTTACTTTGCAACTTGTCATGTTTTACAACTTCACAATTTTTTAAGGATACTAATTAACAGTATTTTTTAAATATTTCACTATACTCAAATTATCTCATATTTTCTTCAATGTTAGCTGTTACATTTTTCTTGTTTTCTCTCTCCTTCTCTTCCCCTTTCTCCCCTTCCTTGTCTGTATTTCAGAACAAACAATTAGGTTTTATTGGACTTAGATGCTTTCCTGTAGAGTAAAGTAACAAGGAGTTGGATACTAAGCTGAGAACCCCCCACATGCCAAAGAGATCTTTATTCTGGTCCAGCAAAACTCCCTATAGAATTTCTGGTTCCTTTAAGGGAGGATTTTGTTGTTGTTTTTGTTTTTAATTATAAGCTGGGGAGATGCTCGGGGGAGGGGAGGAAGAGGAGTTTTGCTGTTTGTTTATTAGCCAGACTTTGTATTAACCCTTTTGTTTTTACCCTCATTCCTCCTGTGAACCTGCCAATTTCTAATCTGATTCCTGTGGTTGTTACCAGTGCAAACCATGTTTGTTATATGTTCACTGTGTCTTCTGTTCGTTTTGTTCCATTCATTTTCTGTGTTCTAGGAATTTGATAAAATTATTCTCAGGTAATGATGACCTTCTCTCTCTCCAGTGTTTGCATTTATTTCATTTTGTATTTATTTATCGGCATTTTTATTAGTGTTTCACAATAGAAGAGAGGCAGATGAATATGTTTGTCAACATGAATTTTTCCGTAACCCTTCATCAAATCACCAAGTCCAGTCAGTTCATTCTCCTTAATATCTGCATTGTTTTCTTCATCTTTCTTGCTACTCTATACCTCAGACACAGTCACCTCTTGGCTGTATTACTGTAATAGCTCTCTTATTAATCTACTTTCTTTTCCCTCTTGAATTCTCTCTCCCTAGTACAGCCAAGTAGATATCTTTGTAAAATGCACAAATCTAAGTTACTCCCCTGTAGCAGATCCTTTTCACACTTGGGTTAAAGGCCCTTTCTGAGATGGCTACTGTTTCTCCCACCCTATTTGCCTAAGCTTCTATCCCAAAGTAGTTGTAGATCTTCTAACCTGGCATGCCTTCTCTTATTTTCAGTCTTTTGAGGCCACTGTGTCTCTGTGATGTCACTTTTGCCTGGAATATCATGGCCTCTTTGCCTTTGTGCCACTTTTCTACCCCACACTTCACATGGCCAGTTGCTAGACATCTTCAGGTCTCCCCTTAGCTAGTTTCCTCCAGAAAGCCATCCTCTGATCCACAAAGAGTGGATTGGGTTTGGTTTAAGAACCTTTAATACAAATTAAAATCACAGTGAGATACTACCGTGTACTACCAGATTGGCTAAAATTAAGATGGGTAAAACCAAGTGTCAGTAATAATGTAGAGAAGCTTGAACTCTCATATGTAAGTGATGGGAATGTAAATTGGTAGAATCATTTTTAAAAACTTGAAATATATATTAAAGCTGAGCATATACATATTTGACTTTGTAAATCTACTTCTAGTTACATACCTGAGAAAACACATGCATATATGCATCAAAAGATATGTATAAGAAAGTTCATGGCATGGTATATGTAATAGCCCAGAGCTGGAAACAGTCCACATGTTCAGCAGCAGTAGAATATGTTGTGGTATATTCATTTGTTGAAATTCATTGGAATACAAAAAGAATGAGCAAGCTATTGGTATCTGCAACACATGAATGTACATCTTTAAAAAAGCCAGACTAAAGTAGAACACATACTCTGTGATTCCCTTTACATATCTGGGGAGAAACATGAGTGTGGCTTCTGGCATGTTGGTAATGTTCTTTTACCTAGATAATCATTTCACAGATATGTCCAATTTGTGATATTTTATTGAGCTGTATACATGTGATTTGTGTCCTTTGTGTATATGTAGTGTTTCAATAAGAAGTTTAGTTAAAATCTAGGTTGGCAAGCCAACTCTGCTTTTTGAATTTAAAAAAAATTTGTGCAGTTATTTGTTAATGATAATGGAGAATATAATTGTTAAGCTAAAAAAGGAAGATGGAGAACAGTGAATAGTATTGGGGAAAAAAGTATGGAATAGGTAGATACTTAAAGGCTTGTATGGAGTAGATATATACAGATGTGCTTGTATATGTAGATGGTTTCTCTGGAAGGATACCCAAGATAATATTGGTGAGGAGTGGGTTGGGGAAAGCAGACAGTATTGCAGAGGAAACTTTTAACCTTTTGTACCATTTGGGTAGTATACCATGATCTTGTGGTTCCTGTTTTAAAAAGGTGTTCCATTATTTGAAATCGCAGATGTTAGTGTTTACCAAAGTTGTGATATTTCCATACTTGTAGTAATAGACAAATACATGTAAGGACATGTTCACTAATGAAGAAAGTAATATTGCAATGAACTACTTAAAAAACTATTTAAATATGTATTAGGTTAAATATATTCAAACATTTAAATTAATAAACATTGCTCTAGAAATCTTTTTATCCCTCTTTATTTTCTTTGTAACTATATTCTCCATAGTAGTGTAAATGTTTATCAAATGTTTCAAAATGTTGAGTTTGAATTAATGAGTAATTTTAGTTAACATAAATGTATAGGTCAAATTATTATTTAATTAGCATTTAAATAATGAGTTTTGACTACATGAGGACGTACATGGTCACTTTGAATCCCAAGCTGTGTGATCCCCTGGTTATATGATATTTCAGTGAAGTGACAGTTTCTTTTTTTCCCCCAGCTTTATTGAGATGTAAGTGACATATAACAGTGTGTAAGTTTAAGGTACACAACGTGTTTATTTGATACACTTACATGTTGTGAAATGATTACCACCATAGTATATGTGCTGTCGAAGAATAAACAAGAATAATTTATTCTCATAAGTGTCCTAATTCTTTTGTGTTCTGCTTCCTTTTTTTCATCACTGTGCTCTGTTTATATTCCTATTCATCTACCAATACAGCTTTTTTAAACTGTAAAGCAATGTAGAGGTATTTGTCATTGTTATAGTTAACAGTTATCTGCCTTTATATAGATTTTCTGACCCCAGATAAGGTAGAACGAAATTATTTCCTTATCAGTGAATCTGTCATAGTAATAGTAGGAAAGGCATAAGAGTAATAAAGGCAGTGTTTTTGGAGCATTTAACATGATTTAGTTGACAGATTTCCTAAAAATACTGTATTTCTTCAATTCTGTATGTATTTTCATATTTTAAAATCTCAGAAATCAAGATGTGTCTCAGAATAATCATCTGTCATGGTTTAATTAGCAATATCTTATTAGTCATACATAAAATCATAGTGTATTTTATAATTTATGGTGTATTCCTGAAAATTTTATGGCTTTACATCAATTTCTGTTCTAAAAATTTTGTTGTCAGAAGTCACAGTATTATGAAAAACCATGTATCCTGAATATTCCTCTTTTAAGATTGTATTAGAAGTGATAAGCTTTATGGGAGTTCTTTTGGATAATCTAGTAATTCCATTGTTAAGATTTACCATGTGCCTTTTTTATGAAGTGAATAATGTTAGATTGAAGTTCTATTGTTCTCTAAAAGTTTCTGTTCAAAACATTTTCTCATTATATGAATCTACCAAACTACATGTTCTTTCAAGAATAAATTACATTGCCTATCTTTGCTTGTTCAGCATTGGTCTCAAACCCTAGATAATAGTTTTGAAGTAAACACTAGTAGAATACTTGAATTATAAACAGACAATACCTGGCTTGTGGCAGGTGCTCAAAAGTATTTATTGAGTGACTGTTAAATTTTGTTTAATCTATATGTGTTCTAGAAAAGAAATGAACTTATAGTGTAACATGTAGCAAAGTATAAGTGAAAATACTAGGTGTGTTTCTAAAGTGCTTATCTTTTGATTTTCAGCGTGCTCAAGCAGTTCTTCAGGCAGTGACAGCTGTCCAGACAGCAAATACTCCTCTTAGTGGCACCACAGTTAGTGAGAGTGCAGTGACTCCAGCCCAGAGTCCAGTGCTTAGAATAATTATTGACAATATGTACTACCCTGTAACACTTGATGTTCTTCACCAAGTAAGTTTAATTTAATTGTTATGTTTGCCTATAAATTGGAGAAATAATAATACAGTAGATAAATTATGTTTTGATTTTAATGTTTTAACAGATATTTTCTAAGTTTGGTGCTGTGTTGAAGATAATCACATTTACAAAAAATAACCAGTTTCAAGCTCTTCTCCAGTATGGTGATCCAGTAAATGCTCAACAGGCAAAACTAGTAAGTCTAGAGCTTTTTTTTTGAAGTAGTGATATTTTTCAATGGCGGATATGTACATACACACACACACATATACACACATGTATATGTAGCTAATGTTATTAATACTGACATAACTTAGCAGTATCATGTAGCATTATAGATGGCACAAATTGGTATCATTAACATAATGTTAGAAAAGCTTAGTATTTGTGATAAAGAAATGTTTATTTTTAAGGATAGTCGTATCTGTAGTTATCTATTATATAGGCTTATTTTATTTTGCATTTTTGTTTGCTTTAGGCTTTAGGTCCAGAAGTTTTGTGCTCTTGAGGCTATAGCAGGATTGTATTGTGCATGTACATTTGTATAAGATTTTAAGTGTTTTCCAGTAGCAGTTTCAAAGTAATTAATTTAGCTATCAAGATAATTTAGCTGAAATACATCAATACACATGTGGCTCAAATGCTGTGACAGGCTCTCGGTATATTTAAGACTATATCCAATGTTCTTTTGAAAGACTTTTTTCAAAGACAGGTTTTCTGAATAGGTTCCTTATCTACTTTTTAGTCACATCATTTACATTTTTTATTATCGTTATGTAGGGAGGGTAAGAAACGATTAAAAGAAGTAGAATCTTCCCATGTCATGGCTGCCATTGAAAACTGCATCCCCCATCTTTGCTTCTAAATTCCATACTCTTCTGTTTGTATATCTTATTTAAATCTACCTTTGCTCTGTCTCTTTAACTTCTTGTGCCATGTTATTTCATTCCATTATTATACCATTAAATATTCATTATTAAACCATTAAATCAATTGTCTTTACTTTGTCTCACCTCTCTTTCTTTCCACTCAAACTAATTATGGTCTGTAATACTTAAGTGCTTCCTCCAAATCAAGGTAGCTTCTGTGGACCCTGGACCATTTTTGATTTTTGTTTCATTGCATTTCCATCCCCGGAGTCTCATTTGGGGAGCAAAAATAGCTTCAGGTAGCAGAAAGGCTATACTAGTAATCGTAGCATAATTGGAATGGTTTGTCGAGTGTTACCTCATTTTTTCTGACTGCTGCTCTATGTTGTAAAAAGAACAGGAATTTTTCCTGTGTTACAAGTAGATGCTACGATTTAAAGATCTAAATTACTTATCATAATGCACATTATCTGTAAGATAACAAGCCAGACAATATGGAGTCATGCTTTATTCCTCTTCCTTTCAGCCTATCACCAAATCTTATTGATTCCAGATCCTAAATTTCTATTGAATCTATCCTTTTGTCTTTCACTCTCTTGCCACCACCCTAGTCTAAGCCAGTGTTGTTCAAAGTGCTGGTCTCTGATGCTACAAGAGCTTTTGCCAAAATACAGATCAACATACTTCTAGCCACAGTATGTTTAGAGTTGGTGTTAACATAAATTCTGACACAGACTCTTTTTGTTTTTTTTTAATTTTATTTATTTATTTATTTTTCCCCCCAGATCCCCAGTAGATAGTTGTATGTCATAGCTGCACATCCTTCTAGTTGCTGTTTATGGGACGCGGCCTCAGCATGGCCCGAGAAGCAGTGCGTCGGTGCGCGCCCGGGATCCGAACCCTGGGCCGCCAGCAGCGGAGTGCGCGCACTTAACCGCTAAGCCATGGGGCCGGCCCCTGACACAAACTCTTGTTGATCTTCATGCAGAGTGACCTGGGCTGCTAGTCTGTGAATCACAGTTTGAGTAGCACCGATCTAAGCCAGCATCATCTCTTAAATGCCTGTTTCATTGGCATTCTGACTAAACTCACCACTTTGACTTCTTCCCTCACACCTGTTATTTTTCCACAGAGTACTGAGAATGATCTCAACTAAAAGTCATATTACTTCCATTCTCAATGCCCTTCAGTGACTGACTCTTTTCTGTAGTGTAAAGTCCTCATTCCTTAACAGTGGCATACAGAACTCTAAATCGATCCTCAGTTAGCCTCTGCAGTCTCATCTCCCACATTTTAATTATATTGAACTTCTTTAAATAGTTTGCGTATGCTGTATTTTTTCTCTGATCTCTCAGTCTTGCAACTTGCTATTCCATTTGCTAATACTGCTTTCTCTTCATCTCTTTATGCCCAGTGCCTTCTTGTCTTCGTCTTTCAAGTTTCAGTTTAGAAGTCTTTTATCAGAAAGGTGTCTTTCATAACCTTTCAACTAGATTAGATCCCATCCATTTTTAGTTCTCACCACCATACATCAAATTTATGATTATTTGTTAAATGTCTATATTTTCTTTTGGACCATTAGTTATATAAGAGTGAGTACCATGTCTGCTTTGTTCTCTGCTGTTTTCCTGGAACTTAGCATAAGGTATGACATATTGTAGGTACTAGGACTTTTTCGTCCCATGTCATAGCTTTCCTGGCACCTGGTGTGGTGCAGATCTCTTTCTATCTTTCAGCTAGCCGTGTACATCTCAGTATATTATAAAATGAGTTGGTTCTAAACTTTGTAATTCAGTGGCTACATTTTTATGCTTATTAAAACAATGGTGGTCATGTAAAATTAAAAGCAAGCAATAAGAGTTTGAGAAGAGGATCTCAGGCCTACCTCTCCACTTCTAGTGATAGTTGTTCAAATGCATGAGAGATTTAAAAAAGTATCAAGCACTGGGAATTAAATCTAGCAGGCAAAGTGTACCTTCAGGTTTTGGGGAACAGAATTTATAGTGTTCTTCAAAGTGTGGTCCAGAGCCCGCCTATGTTCTTGTTATATAGATTGCTTATAAAAAATGAGAGTCTTAGGCCATCCTGAACTAACAAATCATAATTCTTGGGATTGGGAGCCCAATACTCTGTTGTTTTTTTGTTTTGAAAGTTCTGGAAAGTACTGCTATATAAAAGTTGCTTGAGTGACAGAGCTGACCAAACTCTTCCCATATACTAGTTATGATCTTTGACAATTACTTTCAGATAAGTGGAATTTTTTTCCCCTAGCATTTTGCTTTATAAGACAATAACAACTCAGGAAAAAACAGATTAACATTGGAGATTTATTAGTGAGGGTTGGAGGAAAAAAATACAACAATCTCTTGAATTTGTCCTGAGGTTGGTATATATTGTAGTCCAGTCTCTTAAAAATCTCCTGAAAAAAATATTGGTCTACTATTAATAAGTTTTAGATTTACACACCTAATGGGTCTTGGTCTATGTACATAAGGCTTGATCTATTTGTATATTATCACAAGAACTATTGTTTCATTTATACAGTGATTTATAGATCTAAATATGTTCATTTCTGAACTATTGTATACAGTAAATGTTTATTCTAATGAAAAATTAACAGTATATTCCCCTGTTCTCTAGTTTGTTCCAGGCTTATATCCAGTTGGGAGTAGAAATGATGATTATATAGGATCAGAAAAAAAATGTAATAATCATAACAGCAGCATAGTCCTTTATAATTCATGATGAACTGTTACATGTGTGATCTTTTGTTTAATCCTCATAATAACCCTGTGAGGATCGTGGCAGTCATTATCATCTCTGTTTTCCAGATTAAGATAGATTCTGAAATTCAGAGAAGTTAAGTAACTTGTTCAACATGACCTAATTGAGTGTAGGCTTTCATCTCTAGAGCTGGCACTCTTCTATTGTGGGATGATGTTGGCTTTGCTAATTCAGCAAGTTATTCTGATTCATGTTGAACTTCAGGTTAAGGAAGATAATAATTTTTTCCCCATTTCATGGGAATTGCTATTATGCGTCATAGTGATATTTATTTGGCTTGCAGCGCGTCATACAATGTGGCCTCAGACAGAAGTTACCTAATAAAACTATACCAATTCTTATAAGTACTGCCATCCATCAAAAAATACGTGTATGATAAAATTAAATTTAAAGTATCATGCAGACTGTTATGGTACTGCTTTGGCAGAACTGACTATATTTGTAATCCTTATTAGTTTTTTTAAATTAAATTGCAAATTTTTTGAATTGAAAGTATTAGCACATGTGTTTAACTGGTTATATTTTTAAGTAGCACTTTCTATTTAAAAAGGATAATATTTGTGGAGACTAACACATGTACAGCTGGGTTAGCAAAGAATGATGTGTGAAATTTAATTCCTTTCCTGGTGGCTTGTATGTTCAGGTTTTCATTGTTGAGTTTTATTGTCAAAGTCATACCTTTTGTCAAAAGTCATAATTTTCTTTCCTTAAGATTTCTGATGTACTTCATTCACTTTTACAGGCCCTAGATGGTCAGAATATTTATAATGCTTGCTGTACTCTAAGGATTGATTTTTCTAAACTTGTGAATTTGAATGTAAAATACAACAATGATAAAAGTAGGGATTATACTCGACCTGACCTTCCATCTGGGGATGGACAACCTGCATTGGACCCAGCTATTGCTGCAGCATTTGCCAAGGAGACATCCCTCTTAGGTATGATTTCTATTGTCTATACCACTTTTCTCCCATTTTTCCAAATGGGAAAGTGCCTGTTAAACTCCAGTAAGTATAATGAATCCCCCATTCTGGAATTTAAGAAATTGTATAAGGTTTTATTTTTCTCAGGTGAGAAGGCATGTGAATGCTATTGGGAGAAAAACCTAAAGTGTTCTTCATATGTGTAATTAAAATTATATCTGTTATATTCCTTTCAGTACCCTCACCTTCTCTCCCCCTCTTCCGAAATAGAAGAAGAAAAGCTCTAATGAAGAAATACTGTTGAATTCTCAATAAAAAATTTACACTTTAAACTTGATGTCACACTGTCTAGGTCTAAGTCAGGGCCCTTGTGCCTATTCTTTAGGGTTAATCTGATTGTTTTAATTTAACACTGCCTAGAAACAGAGAAAAGTTAACAGATAAAACACGTGATGGGAGTAGGCACATGGGTTTTTTTGAAGCGTATCATAGCCTCTCTTTTAAAAAACAATTTAAACTAGAAAGAATTTTCTATAAAATTTATTTTATTTGCCTTTTGTCTTAATCATTTACATTTCACTTAATTCTACAATGGATTTGACCCACTTAAAAAAACAATGCAGAAATTTGCAACTAAGATCTCGTAGAGTCAAGATGAAGAAAAAATAAGGGAAAATGCTATTTCATAAGTAAAATGAGTAAAGTGATTTATAGCTTAAGATGAAATTTTATAGGTTCCTTTTATTTGATGTGTTTGGGAATTCTAGATTTCTGACATTTGTAAGATTATCTTTAAATCAGAGTTTCTGTCCATATGGAACCCAAGTTTGATGAGTCACAAAGTAACTCTTCCAGTTTAGTTTATGTCCATCAATAAAAAAAGAAAAAACATTATAATGAAGTAATTCTTGGAAGTAGATATTTGTTTACTGTGGATATGTAACAATTGTGCTATCCATTTGTAAATATGTTATAAGTGATAAACATCTACGAACTCAGACACACTAATGCACAACAAGAGAAGCAATTGATACTTGAAATTAATTCTGGTGACTTTAGGCAAAACTGACCCTTTGTTCTAATTTTCTAATACATCTAGCACAAGCCATAGCTGTTTATCACAACTATAGTAGATGCTTTAGGTTGATACCATTCTTTCCTGGCAGAATCTCTATCACTGTGTGGGTCTAGTTTAAGCCTTTATTCCCTCAACTCGGCTTGTACGTTGGTTGACTATTTAATAGTGTACCATTTTTAAAGGTAAAAGTCAAAAGTGAGACAATAATGAGTATATAACCTTTGCTTATAATTGTTATAGATTCTTAAATTCTTTACTGATAAAAAAATTCATTATTTTATAGGAGAGAAAAGAATCAGCCTTTATTGATTAGCTTCTAGGTCCTAGGTGTTCTGCTAGGCACTTGACAGATACATTATTTAATCCCTAAAATAGCTAAGTAAAGTAGAAGATAACATCAAGATTTTCCATGTAGTTTCTGAGTTTAAAAATTCACATGCAACTCATTAAAGAAACAATGTAAGAGTAAAATACCAAGAAACTCCAGGTAGCATCAAACATAGGACCATAATAATAATCACTCCCTTGGACCCTAAGGAGCTTTGTGTGTTTGCCCATTTGGGTATAGTTAGATGTGCTTGTGTTTGGGTTCTGAATGGAGTCCTGGTTAGAAGTCACCTGGACTTTTCTCCTAGGGAATTCATCACCATTTTGCTTGTAATCTCATGGCCTTGCTGAAATTTTTTAAAAACTAATGATAAATGAAAAGTCTTTCTCATGAAAGGTTATGAAGCCCTGGTATAACTAACTTCTATCTTACTCTATGCTTTTATTATTCATTTTTCAGGTGGTCTACATTTTGCATTGACAGCATATGAGTAAAGTTGCTCAGTTCTTAATAAATTTGTGTAGTGTCTTCTTCCAGCTCTGTAGTGTCTTCTTCCAGCTCTGTATTAATATTTTAATATAATATATTTTTGTTTCTGCACTCTGCCTGATAAGAAAAAGGAAAGCATTTTGTGGTGAAAATATGTAAATTCACCTTTCTTTACTAAATGACTTTATTTACTTGTTTTAATGGTTTTGCATCTTGTTATAACTGGGTTTTTTAAGTATCCTCAAATAGTTTTTGAAATTAGGGGAGTTACAGGTTATAAAAGTCAAATAATGGACTCTGTAGTAGTTTTGATACTTTACAAGAGTTAACCACTATTATATCTTGATATATGTCTTTTTCCTATGTAAATACATATTTTTTTGCAAATTAAAATCACACTGTATTTTCCAGTTTTGTGTTTTATTGGAATTGTCAATTTATTAAGAATTTTTTTGGAAAATGATCATTTTAATCACTCTATAGCATGTTAGTGGGTATATACTTTCGAAAGTACCTTTGTTGGGCATTTAGTCTCCTTCCATACTTTTTATTAATGTAAATGGCATTGTGACAAACACCCTGTATGTAACTTTTTTGTCTGTCAAATTATTTCCTTAGACTAGATTCCTAGAACTAGAATTATTTGGTCAAACAAAATGTTAAAGGTTTCTGATTCTTACTGCAAATTTCTTTTTAGAAAAGTGATTTTGGTTTCAACTAACATGAATGGTGTATGAGGCTGGCTAGCTATTACTACTTATTCCCGTACCAGCCTTGAATTTTATATTTTTGATTTGCTAGGATATTAATTAGATAGGAATATGTGTCAGATTATTATTTTAATTTTTATTATTTTATGAGCTAGTTTGTAATTTTTAAATGCTTATTAGATATTTACAGGTCTCTGAATTTCTTGTCTGGATTCTTTCTGTCGGGGTGTACAATACTTGTAAAATGCATATTAAGGATATTCATATTTGGTATAAGCTGAGCTTTCAGCTTTATTCACATATTTAAGACTGGCCAGTGTATGGAAGAAGTATTTTTAAATAATTCATCTCAATCCAAAGGTATTTATTTACAGAACATTAAAGTAACTTTTTTTTTTCACACATTTAATGGATATTGTGATCTTTATGAGGAACCTCTTTTTACAAACACTCTTTATAGTGAATCCAATATTGCTTTAGTGAGGTCGTGCTGTCTGGAATGGTGACTAAATCTTTTCTATGTTTATTTGCCTTCAATGATATTTAATAAGTCAGGTGACTTCAAAGTACAACCAACTAGTATTGATTGAATCCATTTCCTGCTGAGTCTTCCTCAAACAATACTTGTTCAAAATGAAGTAATTGATGGATATCCATTTATTTCAAAGATTCTATAAGAACACAAGTACAAGGTGATAATTGTTTTCTGCTAAGTATTTATGGGGATTCACTTTACCTTGGTAATTTTTATATTATACCTAAGCAGTTGACTGAATTTAAATACTTTGGGATTAATATTATAAATTTTGATTTATTTTACGCAGTAATTTTTTAAGCTTCTCTGCTTATTTCTTTTAGTGCTAGGGATCACAGTTTCTCAGAAAATGTAATTTATTCAGGAAGGGAGACTGAGTGCTTTGTAATTAGTTAGAAATCGGACATCTAAATACATAACCACAAATGTGGCAGACTATTAGTTATTCACATATTCTACTTCAAAGAACAAGGTCATCAAAAATCCTTGAGATTATAAATTGAGACATTGTTATAATGATCATTTTATCATGTTTAAAAAGTGTAGTTAATTTATTAAGGGGTGGATCACTTTTAGAAAAATTGCTAGAAGTAATTAATTTTTCATGATCATGTTGTCTACATTTAAAAAATTAGGGCAGATAATATATACAAAGAATACTTATTTTAAATGAGCTTTCTGTGTATTTTGAGTTGAATAAAGTAGCAGTCAGCCATTCTCATATGATCTTAGCAGAAAAGCAAAGGAAACTTTTTATAGGAAATCTGTTGGTATTAAAATATTTGGTAATTGAGAACAGATATAACAGGCATTTATTCATAAAAGTAAATATGTAGTCCTTATTGAGCATGTTTTCTCAAACTTTGTTGCACACCGAAATCACCAGGCCCTTTCCTAGACTGAGAACCTGGAGGAGTGGGTCCTACACATTGGGATTTTTTTAAGATCCCAAGATGGTTCTACTAGGTAGTGGGAATTGAGAATTACTGGTGTAGAGAAAAGTTTGTAATTTTTTAGATGCTAAATTTTATCTTTTAGCGGAAGTTATTAGTGTTCACATAAAAACATTCTTTATAGCTATTGAGCAGTATTTTAATACTTTCTTTATTCATGCTACGTTCATGCTACGGCATGAATAAAGATACGTATAAACCTATCTTGGTACAGTTCTTCTCACAGAATATTATTTAGCTGTTAAATTGAGTTTAGTTTGTTTTTCTTTTATATGTGTTTGTGGTGCTTAAAATTAACAAGTAAACTTATTTTTTAAACATTTTTAAAAACTTATTTAAGCTTAATTTTAAAACTTATTTTTAAAAGATTTCTGAAAGCTTTTGTTTTTCTTTGTTACTTTTGAATGGGTTATTCACATGGTAATTTTGAAAAACCTTTTCTCATCAAAGATTTCCGTCATTATATATAATGAATCCACATACCCATCTTCTCAGTTCAATAGTTCCCACACTTGTTTTATCTGTTCATTTTTCCTATTGTATTTTGAAGCAAGTTCTTGACATCATGTCATGTCAACTCAAACATCATCGTAATATCTCTAAAATAATGACATTTTCTTACCAAACCATAATGTGATTATCACATCTGTCAGATTTGATGATGATTTTTTAATGTCATTGAATATGTAGTCCATCTTCAAATTTCCCCAGTTGCCTCAAGAAATGTTTTTTAAGGGTTTATTTGTTCAAAATAGGAACCTCTCAAGGGCCACACATGTGATTTGGTTGTTATTTCTCCTGTCTCTCTTAATCTGTAACAGTCCTCCCTGCACCCTCACCCTCAGATACATTTGACTTATTGAAGAAACCTAGTTATCCTTTAAGAAAGTTCCACAGTCTGGATTGATCTGGCTGTTTCCTTGTAGTGTCATCTTAACTTGTACCACCATCCACTGCATTTTTTATGTAAACTAGAAGTTAGCTCCAAAGCTTGATTAAATTTATCTTCTGTTATTTATTTTTTTTATATTTTTAAAGTAAGAATACTTGATAGGTGTTCCTTGTGCTTCGTATTGTATCTCGGTGAAAACATAGAACATCTGGTTATCCCATTTTTAGTGATTTTAGTGGTGCTTTAAGATTGATTGTGATTTCAGGTGGTGACATGCTGATCCTTCCATTATCTTTTTCTAGTCATGGTTTTAGTAGTCACTAATGTGGATACCATTAGTGGATACTAATCCGCTAAATGCCTTAATTTATTTCATTTGGGGGTTGCAAATGTTGCTTTTGTTCCCCCCAGTTCACACGTTCCTTCTATATTAATTAGTTGAAAATCTTTATAAAGTAGAATTTTCCTTCTTCAGCTAGGGCTGTTAACCTTGTAATATAGTTTTTGCAGGACAGTTGGTTAGATTCTTGCTAATTTATTTGCTGATTTTTAGTGGAAAAAGTTGATTCCTAGCTTTTGTTTTTAATTATTTAAGCCGGTTTATGAAAGGGTAAAGCCTACCCTTTCTTCCCAACTTCTGCTTTAAACTTTAGAAACTCGTGGTTACTTCCAGGTTCTGATAGCCCCAGAGTGGTGTGAGATAGTACCCTTAGCCTAAAGGTGATCAGTTTGATTTATGTAATTTTTTTTTTTTTTGGTCTTGCCCAATGGCCCAAAACAGAAAGGAGGCTGGATAAAGGAGTAAATAGAGCTAATTAAAATTTAGATATGCTTTTCTCAAAAAAATATTTATCCCCATAAGTTAAAGAACAAGGAAGGATTAATATTTTCTCAGTAAATACCAGTAGACTATCAATCGCTTGTTATAGCTAATTGCGAGAAAAAAAAAACCTCCAGAGATGAGTGAGTTATTTACTCAATTAAAGGATTAACATCCCTCAGGTGTTCTTTTTCTTTACCCATGTGTATGTGCAGTCTGTGCCTGTTTATTTTTGAATAGGATTCTATAAGATATGCAGTAAAAATGATCAGTTTGTGAAACATTGCTATCTTATATATGCAATTACAGTAGAGTGATGAGCGGGGGAAAAACAACAAAGGCAGACTAATTGAAAATTAATTAGTATTTTAGATTGTAGCATCGAGCTAGTAGAGTAGTACTCCATTTTCTTACAATAAGTGATGCCTGTGTTTCCTTGTGTGTGTGTGGGGGGGGGCTTGGTTTTTTAGAAAAGATATATTTATTCATTGTCTTTTAGATATTATTTAATAAATTTAGGCTGTTCAAGGTTTTAGAATCCTCCAAAGATGAATGCTATTTGGAAAATTTTTTTTTTTTCTACTGAACCATTCAATAGCCTCGGAGCTTAGGAAGAACAAAATTATCACTTGGGATTTTCATGAGTTTGTAAGGCTACTTTCAGTTAATTATTGTGCTGTAGACCATTAAGTAGACTTTTCTAAAAAGAAATGTTGATAAAAAAGAGTCTTAAAGATATACACATACCAGTTTCTAAGGAGTGGAATCTTTTTGGATGATTGGTATTGATAGAAGGGATTAGCTGTTTTTCCTACCACCATTTGCTCTCCCTATAAAAATTTGGCTCCACATCAAAATGCCTGCATAGATCCCTTTGGGTTAGTTCCTCTCGTAGGAATAACTGTTTAGAAAATTATTAATTTAAAAGTAGTTACTTAGATGCCACCTCTGTTGCTGAGAGTTCTTCATTTCATATATTTTATGGCAAAAACATTTGAACTACTACAGCTTAGAATGGAATTCTAAGGAACCAGTTCCGGAAACCAAAAGTTTGATGCATATGGATACAAATAATAGCTAACCATTTATCGAATATATATAATGTGCCAGGCGTTGTTCTTAGCCTTTTATTTGTGAGTTAACCCTCACATCATCCCTAAGTGAAGTTACCTTTATTGCCCCCATTTTACAGATTTAGAAACTGGGATACAAAGAGATTAGCAGTTTGCTCAGATTCCCATGATTAGAGAGTGGCTGAGACAGGCAGCCTGGCTCCAAAGTCCATATTCTTAACTAATAAAAACAGTAAAATAAAATGTACTATAGATTAGCTGGGCCCTTTAGCCTGCCTTTTCACCTATGGAGTTAATATAGATTAATGTCATACCTGTAGTAAATATGTAAGTCCTGTTATTTTAATTTCCTTCTTGTTTTATATAATAAGATGTTTTCTGTTGACATGACAGATTATTTTTTGTGGCAAAGTTTATTCAGTGTTTAACCTGGCTATCATATGATTATAAAACCAAAGGGAGTATTGTTCATATATCCATTTAAAATTGGATCCAAAGTAGGGATATATATAACATGCAAACCAAAATATAGTAAACTGAATTTATATTTTTATCTTTTCACAAAATATACATTACAACTTACACACCATATCTTAATTTTAGCAAAACCCTAATCTTATAATATTCTATTGTAAGACTGCTTATAGCAAAGGAAATTATGGCCATAAAAATCAAACCAAATAACCCATCTACTGCAGACACATTTGAAAACTATGCTCCAAGAAAAACCAAAATAATTATACACAAACATCCTAGAAATAGTCCCCAGAAATATTAAACTACGTAGATTTTTAAAGTGTATCCCTGAATGCCATAACACCCAAATTTTTTTAAAAATCGTATAATTAAAAAGGCAATATTTTATCATGTTCAACATAAACAAATCAGAAATTTTTGGTCAGAAGTCACACGTAATTACCTGTACTAATTCATCGTCCTGTAACTGGTTTTCTCATTTCATTTCTGTTCTAACATCTAAGAAGTAAGAAGCTATAGGTGAGCATGCCTACTTCTCCATGTGTGCGTTGTTGGAAAATGATGTTGAGCTCTTTGAATTATTGAACTACCTCTGTTTTGCTTGGCTGACCTTTAAAAATATTAATTTTTTTGTCTTTAAAATGTCTCTTAGAAAAGAAGTTGTAAGAGCCGAGATGCAATTGTTCATGTTAAAATTTCTGTCAGTGGATAAAATTTTACTTCTGAATCTCAAATTAACTTGAAACAGTAACCTGTAGGAAGTTTATTTAACTCTTTGTGTCCATTTTGAATAATATTTAAACAAATGTGTTTTAAGTCTGGAATTATTTTTATCTTCCTAGGAAAGGAAATGTGTCTGGTGGTAATTGCGTACTTTGGTGGTATAATGGGCCACAGATGTGATATAAACAGAAGAAATATGTTATTACGTCAGTTCATATTTACTTAGCAGCATTTTTAAATGGAATAAGCTTATTACGATGGCACTAAAATGTTACTCATAGGCCGCCTTTTAACTATCCAGGGCAAAATTTTTTTATATAAAATTCTTAGTGGATGATGACGTAGTCTTTACTTAAACTGATGTGTTAGAGTCACCCATTATATTATTCTCAGCTGTAGTTTTAAGAAATTTCTTCCTTTTATTAATCCCATATTTACTTTTTCCTTTTCCGTGATAATCTGTCAGATAGTTGAAAACCTCTCTCGTATTCATCCTAGTGTTGGTATTTTTTAAGGCTAAATAGCCTGAATTCAGTGGTAATCTACTACTGCCTCCAGATACAGAAGACAGGTTTAGATTAGATTAGGCTGTAGATTTTATTTTGAAAAAATTTTGTGTTTTTAAGAGTTGACAGTTATATATATATGGTATGGTTAAAACAAAGAAAAGCCTTCCTGAGTATATTATCGCTGCTTCTGCAGTTAGTAGAAGAAAAACTATATATGTTTGTGACCATAATATAAAATGTGCCTGTATCTAAAGGAGGTAAAAATTACATGGAAGATTTTCACTAGCTCCTCTAAAGATACACCAAGAAAGCAATAGATTCATATAGGAAATTTTATTCAGATTTTTTTCTTGACCTTTTTTTTCTGAGTTCTTCCTAACTTCATATCTATTCCTTTTTAGTTTCTGTATTTTCTTGTTTTCATGTTGATCTTGATTTTAATTTAAAAGTGATATCCTCTGTCTCCGAATCTACCTTTCTATTTGCCCCACTTTCTAGATTTTTCTGATACCCTTCTTAAGTAATTGCCATGAGCATTTCGCATCTCTAGAAGGATTCTGCCTCCCCTCAATGGCATCCTGGTTTATTCATTCATTGTATTATTCAACAGTCATTTTAGCACTGTGCTAGCTACTATAAAGGGATTCAGAAGCATTACAAGATTTCTGTTCTTATAATCTGGTGGAGGCAGCAAATGTCTGAGTAGCTTTGATTTGAGGCAAATTGAAATATAGTGTTAGTGTGGTATCAGAACATAATGAAATGAGTAATTCATCATCCAAAGGAGAAATTGGGAGGGTTTTATGGGCCAAAGGCCATTGGATTTGGATAAGAATAAAGAGGATTAAAAAAACGCAGCATGAGCAAATGTGATAAAATATATGTCACGTTTAGGGAGTGACAAGCATTCAGTTATGAATGAGGAATAGGGTCATTAGGAAAATATGAAAGGCAGTGATGCCAGAAAGAGCTGGTTTGGGATAAGATCTTAGATGCTATCTCAAGGAGTATACTGGAACTATATTAGTCTAAGTAAGATATAATTGTGAATATTAACTAGGAACATGAAAAGAAACAAACAAGGGTAAAATTAAACATAAGAGGACTTAGCATCTGATTGATATGTTACTTAAGAATTAACCTTGTAGATGAGTCCACTATATAGTGGGAAATTCAGTCTAGGACTTGGGCAAAAGTTCTGTGGGATTGTGGATTTAAAGGCTAGAGATGTGATATTTAAAACTTTGGTTTAAGATTCCCCAGTTATAAAAGAGCAGGAGGGTTAAAGGTTTGAAATTAAAACTTTAAGCAGTGCACATTTATATTGTGGGAAAAATAAAGAAGCAAGAAATTGTGGGATGAAATAAATAGGATTGAAATTAGAAGTGCCTGTTCAGTTTAATAGTTACCGTAAGGTTATTCATGAGAGTGGGTATAAATCAAATTTTAATGGATTAAGGATGTAAATATGGTAAAGTATTCACTACTCTGAAGAAGTGTGCTATAGAAAAAAAGGAAAAATAGGATGGTAATTGAGGAGTAAAGCAGGGCCCAAGGGGAAATGTTTGCAGTGAGGAAGTATGCATAATTGTTAAGAGTATTGGCTCCAAATCTAGGCGTCCTGATATCAAAATCTAGCTCAGCTTCACTGTCTAAATTCCAAATTTGTAATGGATATAGTGACATTAATCCCTGTGTTCCAAGGCTATTGTGAGGATTAAATGTGTTAACGTGTAAGAAATTTGCAGTGCCTGGAATATAATGAATGTTCATTTCATATTAGGTAGTATTTGTTTTTAAGGCTAACTTAAGTCCTAGAGTTGATAGTAGTGGATTTGATCAAGAGAATAGTAGAAATGTTGGGTTTTAGAAAATGTAGAGATACTTTTTAGGACCATTGTGAGAACTAGAAAGGATTTTTATTAAGCTCATGTAGAAATTTAGGGGCAGAGCTGGGGCCAGAACTGAAGTTATCAGCTTTTATAGTCCATATTCTTTCTTCTTACAACTCTATTTTTTGAAGAAAGAGAGAAAGGGGAAGCGATGAAAGAAAGGAGCACTTTTGAAGTTGGTTAAAAAATTCAAGGGAATTCTGATCTCAATCTTATACTTGCTGACCACAATGAGATTGTGAGAGTAGGATACAGGATTTAAGTCTAGTGGATTTTTAGGGAATTCTTGAAAATAGACTAGGAAATCAGCTGATGTTGAATAACAAAACGTTTGTGGAATCAGTTTTGAGGTCTGTGTGTGTGTGTTTTCACACTCATACTTTACAAACCAAGATGAAAGCATAGCCAAAATATACAGTTGAATTTATCCAAATCTGGCATTGTAGAGCATTAAAAGATTAGTCGCAAGCGAGCCAGAATGCTTAGTCAACATTGTAAAGTCAAGCCAAGGGAGAATAGGAAAGGAACTGGTCACCATGAAGGCCTGAAGTGGGTTCAGTGGTTACCCAGTATGGGAGTGGGAGGATCAAGAAGATGGAAGAATGAAGTCAGGAAGGGGATTTAAATGTGAGAAATGAATGGCCAAAAAAAGAGAGAAAAGAAAAATCAAAGATGTAACAAGAAAAGTTGCTAAAAAGGATTGATGTAGTAAAAATCATCAACGTAGAAGTTTTTAAGTGTATTGGACAGATCACAGGATAATGACAGGCTGAGAGAGAGAGAAATAAAGCCAAGTGCCAAAGTCTTTATATAACTCGAGAGAATGTCCCAGTGACCTGATGGCTATTTTGATGAGAAATGATTACATGGCATTGACATTAAATGCCGTTGTAATTGGTGGTGGTAGAACAGAGTTCTGAAAGTAACATGAGGTGGGGTAGGGTGATGAATAATGCATCTTATTTCTTCCCTTTGGGGAAGGGTTTAGGGAGATAAAAATGACTTTTTGAGAGGATTATAAGAGAAGTTTCATTAGGACAAAGCAAGCTTTTAATTAAAAAGTTTCTCTAAGGAACATATTGAATAAAAATGCAATTGTTAATGATAAAAAAGAGAATGGATTCCAGAGGGCAAAATAGGAATTGAAGGGAAGGCTGGTGGAAGAGGAGGAATGGATTGTTTAAGGAAAGGTTAGCAGTTGTCATTCTTGTTAAAAGTAAAATTTTTATTTTCACATCACGAAGTAAAATGTAGAAACTGCCCTCCGCACCCAGGACCCTATAATTTATGAATTAGAAGGGGCCTCTAAGTCCCACCACCAATCCTCTGTTCAGTAGTATGTGAGACTAATAACTACTAGATGTCTTCAACAAGGGAAAAGAAGATCAAAAGAAATCATGTAATTACCTTTGGATAGAAGCTTTGGATAGAAGTTTTAGAATGAGAAATGAAGGGATAAAGCGAATTCTGCATCCTTAAAAATGATGGATAAAACTGTCATGGTCAAGAGGAGCCTAAAGAGACATGACTAAATGTAATATGGGGTCCTGGAGCAAAAAAAGGACATTAGATGCAAACTAAGGAAATCTGAATAAAGTATGGACTTAGTTAATAATAATGTATCAATATTGGCTGATAAATTGCAACAACTGTACCATACTAATGTAAGATGTTAATAATGGGGAAATGGAATGCCTGGGTTATATAGGAACTCTGCAGAACTTTCTATTTTTCTGTAAATCTAAAACTGTTCTAAAATAAAAGTTTATTAAAAATCAAAGATAAAATTTGTAAATGATTTAAAATAAGTTAAAAACAGTTTAATTGTTCAGTCGAAGTGGGCAAGGTTAGAGATGCCTATGCACGTCAGCAAAATATGACTTCAAAGGAAGAGGGGATAGATATCCCATTACTTCGTCCCACTGGACTTTGAATCTTTATCAGATACAAGGTTGTGTGTCCATCAGTTTTGGTGGAGGAAGGGTTAGTAATAATATGTCAAAACAGAAATTTATAAAATTACTGAATCACTGAAAATGTCTGGGTGGCCCTGCTGATGAAGATCATATCACATGGAAAGGATCCCTGCGACGTCTTCCTTTTCTTTAGTATATGGCAGTTTATGATGCTCTTTGACATTATTTTGTCCTTATAACTATCCTGGAAGTAGAATAGGCATCTTGATCCTCTATTATCAATATGCCTAGTGTTTTTTCTCAAATATCTGCTTCCTTAACTAAAGATTTAAATCATTAAAATTAAAATTATTTCTACAGCTAAAAATAATCCATCAGAGCCAATGTATGTAACTTGTTTTATATAATTTTTACAAAAGTAAGATGGTGAATTTGTCTTCTCTTATAGCTAGGAGTTAACATTAATATGAAAAATACAATACAGAATTTTCTTTTTCAGGATTTATCATTATGGTATAAATGGTGCATCATGAAATCTTTTGTAGGTTTTTATATTTTTATAGTAGCAGACAACATTAAACCTGAAAAAATTTTTACCTCATTTCTAAGAGTATACTGAGGGAAATTGTAGAATCCGTCCTTAGAGGCTTTAAAAGTCCGGTAAAAACTCAGACTATTCTAGTGATTTAGAACTACATAAAGATGGCTTAAGCAGTTTTTCTAAATTATCAGCCCTAGGGGAGGAAGTACATATTAGTGACATTAAGGACAGTGACTGCCTTCATCTCTTAAAGCACTCTTGCACCATACTCCAGGCTGCCTAAAATGAAGAAAGATCATTTGGCAGAAGACTAGATCACCTGACTTACTAGCATAGTGGCTCAGAATGGTGATAATAAATGGAAAAGTTGGGAGACTGGGAAATAGCATTTAAACAGTAGTAACAACAGTGGGGACGTCATGGCTTACATTCTACTTTTTGCTAAGTCTTCCATTACTTGCTTACTAGAAGGAGGTAAATTGCGTCTAGTTTGAACCTAAATTTTTCTCACTAGAAAATTAGCAGTCTTATTTTTTCTGAAACGCAGTGTTGTTTATTAAAATATGGCATTCTCTGGCATTTTTTTAAGGTCTCTTGGGTCTATCACACTAAAAAAAGGGGTTTAACCTAGACTTTCAATTCTCAGCTACCGTTTAAAATTAATTTTAATTATTCTTTTAATTTTCAGTGATCATTTTTCCATGATGAGTCTTGATGTTTTAAATAATGTGGTGCCACCAAGTTATCTCCGTTATAAAACCCAGATTTCAAGAAGAAATGTATTTTTAAAACAATTACGTCTTGAATATCTAAAGTTTCTTGGAACAAATTTTCCATCACCTTTGAATATTTTGGTAAACTTTTCATTAGATTGTTTAGTTGTACATTGGCATGGTAGAGATGTATTTTTAGAAGAAACTTTTTCTGCAGAAATGAAGTGTTAACCTTAGACTGTTGTGTTGAGATTGATATATCGAATTTAGAGAGATTGATATTTTATATGTTCATGAATTAGTAATTTTTCTTGAAATGTCAGCATGGAAAGAGGAGTAATAAGTGACTTTAAAACCATAAATTTTGGAAGTGACAGTAATGTGTAATCTAAGTACATGTCTCGCATTCTTTTTTATATATTACAGCATTTTTTTCCTTTGAAGTAAAATAGATGCATCTTTTTAATTCCTTAGTATTTTTTGAGCACCCTATGTGTATAAAGCATCATACCAAATATACATGCAGTGGTTCACAAAATGTTGTCTAGAGATCTTTGGGAGCCCCTGAGACCCTTTCTGGGGGTCCACAACATCAAAACTATTTTCATGATAATACTAAAATGTTATTTGCCTTTTGACTCATTTTCTCAATAAAATATGTTGGAGTTTTCTTCATCACTCTGAAAACTAACAGGATGTGTGATCATGTGTTCCTGTGCTTTAAAGTTCTTGGTTTTAATTTCTGATATCAATTGATAGAACCCAGGTAACTTTTTGGTCCTCAGTAATTTTTAAGAGTGTAAAGGGATCCTGAGACCGGAAAGTTTGAGAACTTACAACGTGGGATACAAAGTTTAATACAATTCTAGTAGATAAGTAGGAGATAACAGGGTTTTTAATAAACAAGAGATGGTGGTTAAAAGTCAAGAGATACACGGAGAAAATGCTAGGGATTAGGAGACTCTCGAGATGATTTTAATTTTGGTAACTAATTATAATTAGTTCAGTTAAATTTTTCTAGTTTAGTGGGCCCTGAGAACCACTTGTTGCCTGTTAGAATTGAAAATAAAACCAGAAATTAAACTGATTTAATTTTTTGTTGTGGAAAAGAGCTGGTCACATTTCTTTGATGGCTTTTTTAAGTCTTTTTTTATTGTTAAAAGGGAATTTGAGGATTGATGCTAAACTTTTTTCTTCTGCATGCCAGGAATTTGCAGTTGGTGTGTGTTTGTTTGTTTGTTTTGGGCCATCAACTGGATTCCATTAAGACCAAGGAACTTAACAGAATTTTACGTTACTTTTTCTACTAAGAGGTAGCCAATTAAAGGCAGAAAGAAACAAGTGAATGATTTGACAATATAATGCCTACATCTGGAGTTTCTGCCACTTAAATAATTGTGTTGTTGTCAACTTTAGTTGAATGCTATATGCATTCAGCCAAAGCTATTTGAGAAAACTGAAGAACAATGTTTAAAGAAAAGAGAAGGAGTCACTTTCTAAGAGTATGAAGAACAAAATTACTGTGAGTGCATGCCTAGGAATTAGGAATGTATCTTTATACTTGACATTGGCAGCAGGTTAAGATATCCACTGAATGTTAAATGAAACAACCTATACAACGTAATGAGAGCTATGGTATTTAACATGGAGAAGTCAGTAATGCTATAGAATAGTCGGGTAAAAAGATCCACGCTGATAGATCCAAAACACTGAAGACTACTATGCATTTAGTAAATACTAAACATGAGAAGTTTCTGTTTTAAAATTAGATCCTTATTTATGGGATTTACTTTAAAAATAAAATGGGCGAGTAGATGAAACAAGATTGGCCGTTAGTTGTTTAATAACCAGTCTGATGAGTACATGGGGCTTCATTATTCAAGTCTGTCTATTTTTATATATGTTGCAAGTTTTCCAAAACAGAAAGTAAATTTTAAGAAAGAAAAATGGAGAAATAAAAAAAAAGGGGGATCTCCAAAAATGGTGTTGGCAAAAATCTGTAAAATAAACTTGTTTAGAGCAAGATTGTAATGAGAAACATCATTCCACTGATGCATGCTCAGAGAGAAGGGATAAAAGGAGATTGGAGGGAGATTGTAAGTCAAAAACTGAAGAGGTTAAGAATCAGGACTCTTAAAGAACCCTTCAGGCTGCCAATAAAAGCCATTTATAGTTCCGATAAAGTAAAAAGAGTAAAAACTTGGCTAAAAGAATAGGGTATCTGAAACAAAGGTAACAGCACATCCTTATGACATACACAAGAAGGCTGGAAAGAAAAAAAGAAGAAATAAACGTGAACTTATGGGACGACAGTGCTAAGGGTCAGTTCTACCCAGGTATGTCATGAATTAACTTCATTTAGATTGGATATTTGTTTCCTTTATTGTGGGAAGGAGAAAAAGAACATGTAATTCATTTCTTTAGTAAACTAATATTTATTGAGAAATAAGTTGGTATGTGAGAATTTAAGGAATGAAAGGATTCTGATTGGTTAATTGAAAAGTGGATAAAAAATGCTGAGACAAAAGAGAATTCTTTGTAGAATAAATGGCTGAAGTATCTTAAAGATGATAGAACAACCGCAGGACTGGAAAGTAGACTAGAGATAAGAGGGAAATGTTAAAATTGGTAGGCAAAGGACAGGAAAATAGTGAAAGAGAAAGTATGTGATACAGTGACGTTTTCTCATTCTTTCTGCTGGGGAAGTATCGTGTTTGAGAAATTTGTGTTCGTTATAACTACTTGAGTGTGGAATTCAGACAGACCAATTTTGGTAAGATTTTCTTTAGGTCATTTGAATGAATTAAATAATGATGTTCAGAGTGATTTGTCTCGAACTGAAGGGCTTACTGTATTTGTTTCATAAGCTGTAATTATTTGTCTGATTTCAAATGAGTTTGTGAAGCTAGCGCTTGTATAAAAAAGTGAGTTAATGTTCTGTTGAAGATGATGTTTTTCAGATTTGGCTTCTCAGTATAAACCACATAAGTGAATTTTTCAGGTCTCTGACTTGGAAATATTATATTCTTTGTGCTTTGTTTGCTTTTCCATAGGAAATGGAATGTTGTATATTTAATTTTTTAACATAATACAGGTATGTACCTTAGTTCTAGTAGTTAATGATTTCATTGAAACCAGTTACTTTTCTCTAACTACTACATATCACCAAGTCTTTTTTCTAAATGTTATAAAAATTAACTTTCAGGAACCAGTTGGAATGGGCAGCCCTAAGCCATGCACCCATCGTGCTTAAATTGGTTTTTGTAAACGACTTGTGTGTGTTTCGTAAAATATGCTTTATTTTAAAATTAGGGCTTCCTGTTGCAGCTGTTCCAGGAGCTCTGAGTCCTTTGGCTATTCCAAATGCTGCTGCAGCAGCTGCTGCGGCTGCTGCTGGCCGAGTGGGTATGCCTGGAGTCTCAGCTGGTGGCAATACAGTCCTGTTGGTTAGCAATTTAAATGAAGAGGTTAGTAAAATAATTTTCTAATGTTTCTTCTTTAACTCCATTTCATTCGTGAAAGTTTTTCATGTTTATTTCATTTTGCACTTGCCTTTCTTTTTATGTACATTCATTAGTCAAAGTATTTTCTGTATGTTTCTACTTCTGAATAAAATCTATGTACTTGTTTAAGTAATATTTTATTTCTTTAGATAGTCATATCTCTTTATATATATATATATATATATTTTTAACCTAACTACCTATTTTTCCTAAGAAAAATATGGTGAAGTACCATAGTTTGGCTTTTTATCTTTTTGTTACTCTCAAAGGCAAATATGATCTAATTTGCAGATTTAACTGTAAAACAATTTTGCTCGTTGCTTTTTCTAATTATTTGCTTGTTCATTTCATGCTTATGTGTCATTGCATTTTTTTAAATCTTATTTTGTGTGAACTACTCTAATACATTTTTCTTTGAAGGTTCTTCCAAAGATCTTGACGAGGCACTCTTCCAGTCTTTCTTAGTAATTTTTTCTTTGCAGTTATTAGTCATTGTCTTCTAAAAATATTTTTCAACTTTATCCCCCCCTTCTTGTTAAATAAAATTTATTGCTGAGTTATTTTCTTTAGTTGTACATTTTATGTCTGGTATATTTTATTTTGATTGCTATGAAAGCTGGTATGAAATGTGGGAAGCTAAATGTATCAGTTTACAATGTCTAATTTGTTTCATTTTTAATTGGCCTCTGTTAATATGAACATTAAGCTTATTTTATCATTTAATAGTGTTGTCATTCATAGTTCTGCATGCTAAAATGTTTGAATCAGAGTGCCTTTGTTTTTCTTTTAAGAATTTTGCCTGCATTTCATAACCAGCCATGCTTATGCAGTTAAAGTTCAAAGTTTAAAAATTCCTATGCATGCTTTCCTTCCCTATGTTGAAATGAAATGCTGTAATTTACTCTTTGATATAGATGTACTTTACCCATATTTGTCTTGGATGACTACATTTTACTCAGTTTTTCTTGTACAGTACATAAACCAACCATTTTCTGACCAAATTCCTGCATTTCCTATGTACTGACCTATATTTTATTTTTTTTTTTGTTCCCCAATTCCTTATTTTTTTCTTCTGCATTGCTGTTTCCCTTCCCCATTTCATCCTTTTCCCTGTGTGTTCACCTTCCCTTTCCTTGTCTTTTCCCAAATGCCCATTCCCTTCCCTGTCTTATCCTTTATTTTCCTTGTCCTTGTCTTCATTCCCTGTCTCCATTCCCTATGTTCATGCTTCTGTGCTTGAACAAATGTTCCTCGGACCAACTTGCCCCAATTAACCGCCTTGAACCATGATCCATGACCACCTCACCATTCTGCGGGAACCACCCTTCGTTATGGATGATCTGTTCATCTCCGCTCTTCCTCGACTCTTCTCTCTTCTTGTCTTACGCTGCTTGCTCTTCTCTCCTTCTAAAGATGGTTACGCCCCAAAGTCTGTTTACCCTCTTCGGTATGTTATTGTTAGCACTATACTTTTATTATTGATTTGATTTTTGTTTCACCTTAATTCTTATTTGTAGCTAGCACTTTGGCTTAAAGTTGAATAGTAAATCTTTTGCTATTTTTCTTTGCTATTTAAAACTCTCCATAGACACAAAATTTGTTTTAATGCATGCTGATTTATTTTGCATGGTCTTTAATTTAATATCATTCACATAGCTTTGAGGGTTTATCAAAAATTATTCTTTTCAAAATTCACTGTTCAAAATCTTGATCTTCTTTATTCATTTGTGAGAATGATGAGTTTGAATGAGTGATCATGTTGATGTCTGAATGTTTCATTAATATGTCAGAAAAATAATCTTTAGCTGACTTGCACATAAAATTAATTCCATTTTTGGATTACCTCTCTGTGGCTCCAAAAAAGGTGTTTATGGAGATGTGCAGCGTGTGAAGATTTTGTACAATAAGAAAGACAGTGCTCTAATACAGATGGCTGACGGAAACCAATCACAACTTGGTAAGATTAAACTGTGTTATCTATACATCTTCAAATCTGATTTCTAATATATAATGTAAATCTGTGAATAGTAAGAAACCATTAATTTTTTTAATAGGGCTCAAAATGTCATGTTAATTTTCATGTTTTAATGTGAATAGTTGTACGTGATGAACATATTTATATTTTTTTGCTATCCTTTGACCATTTCTCAGGTGCAGTCTAATGGAGAAAGATTTTGGCCCGAAAGTTGCAATAACAATTTCACATAAGAATTATGGCATTTACGTTAAACATCCTTGGTGTTTTTCATTCCTGGTTGCTCCCTGTAATAGAAGTTAACTGTGTATATAGTCCACGGAATCCTGATTAATGCCATGTTATTTTAATTCTTCTAAATCATTTATAAGCAGTTGGTTAAACTTAGTAATGGAAGGAGTCAAATGGAAAATGTATTTTAGAGATACCATGTTCTTACGAAATGAAAAACTTAACACCAGATACACCATTGTTAATTCCATTTGGAATCTTAAAATGTACTTCAGTCAAGGTACACTTAAATTATTATTTAGATAAGTAATTGATGATTTTAATTAACATCTCATCTGATTTCATACACAAAGTCAGATCACATAAATCTAGACTACAATTGCAAACTCATAATGTGATTGACTGTAAATATCAGTAGGTTCTTAGTTTATGGTTCTGTTCATTGGGATTCAGGGATTATGGTGCCTCAGACTAGTATTCACAATGTTAATTTTGAAATTTGCCGTTTTTGATGTAAGGACTAGTGTATTTTTGCTATTATATCCAGTGAGACTCACAGATTAACAACATGATACGCTTGACCTTTTGGCCTTTGGAATTAGAAGTAAGTTTAAATTTCAGGGTTTCTTAATGAGCTATCATGGTAGCCTTAGACAGTGTCTAAAGCTTTATACATCTGGTTGTCTGTTTTTTAAAATGGAGATATCTTATCTTTAATGAAAGGTATATAAAGTGCTGATCATGTCATGCTTAATGCTTAGTAAATCTATGCATAAATCTTTTCTTTCTCTGCTTGTGTGCACTTCTGTCCTCTGGTGGGGATAGTCATTGCCATTGTTTTTATATACATTGTAAGTAGCATTTTACAGTGCTTCATTTTACAGTGCTTCATAGTTAACAAAACATTCTCAAATATTTCTTTTTTTTTTTCACTCATCACTTCATGAGCTGAGTGTGGCATTTCCCTTATATAAATAAGGGATCATTATGATTGAGAAGTACCTGAGGTAGAATTTAACCAAGTTCTTCTAGGTATTTTTTGGTTTTGGTTTATGTAAGGCCTATTTTAAATAGGTGATATTTTAATTTGTACTATACTTGTATTTGTCTGCTTGGGCTGCCATAACAAAATACCACAGACTGAGTGGCTTAAACAACAGAAATTTATTTTCTCATAGTTCTGGAGACTAGTAATCCCAGATCAAAGTCCGAATAGATTTGTTTCTGGTGAGGACTTTCTTCCTGGTTTATAGGCAGCTACCTTCTCCCTGTGTCCTCACATGGCCTTTCCTCTGAGCTTCTGGTATTTCTTTGTCTTCTTATAAGGACACCAGTCTTTTTGGATTAGGGCCTCACCCTGATGACCTCATTTAACCTTAAGTACTTCCTTAAAGGCCCTGTCTCTAAATAGTCACGTTGAGGGGTTAGAGATTTACCATCTGAGTTTTGGGAGAATTCAGTTCAGTGCATAACAGTACTTAACATTTGTAAGTCTTTTACACCTAATTTTTTTATAAGATCTTTTCACTAAAGCTTTGACTTACTAATGTCATGATTTATAATTTTTGGACTATGTGTAGTGGCAAATAATTTATTATTTCTCATCGCTGCTGGGGTACATTTTGCTTTCTTGAAGTATATGACCATAAAAATATGTATTTACACCATCAGTGCCTTTCACATACACTCTTGCTCAAATCTCACACAAAACTAGGGTGTACTATTGAAGAAAATGAGACTTAAAATAAATTTAAGATGCTTTGTTTCTGGGCTGGTCTCTGTTCTCATTCATTTTGATTTTCATGGAATTCTGTTTGGAAATACTCATTGTTTTATAATATAAGCAGATGTTTTTATGCTTAGGAAGTAGTATGGGAGAAATAAACAGCAAGGAAAATTAAGAGAGACAGTAATGTTTGAATGTGAATGGAATTGTTGCAGTTCTCTAAGAGAGGCCATGTTAAATCATTTCAGACCAGAGTTTAAAGGTTTGTAAACAGTAAGATGTTTCTTTAGTAAACTTTTTACCATAGCCTATTTAATTGATATAGTATTTTCGCTTAGGAATAATGTAATTTGTAAATTATCTTTAAAAATAGTATACTGGTCCTTAAAATGTCAATTAAATTCTAGCAAAATGCCAAAGAGTAGTTCCTTCATGTTAAAATAATTATCTAGCTTCTCCAATTAATATTTTTAAGAAGTACTTATAAAAATGCGCCTGTTTTTATGTAATATATATTTGCATCTCAAAAGTATATTTACTTAGTTCTTCATAACAGACCTTTACCTACTAAATTATGTCTATCAAAGTGTGCTGTGAGTGGAAATCATGTAACTCTGGTGTTATGATATTTGAGCAATTTTTAAGTATATATTGGCTTTCACTTTCACTATCATGAATAATAAAGAACTGTAAGTCATACTTTGAGGCTTTCCTGGTCTCACAAAAGAGAAATTTCAAGAGACCTTTCTTCCCAAAACCAAGGAGAGGAAAATAGCAAGTGAAATGGTGAAAAATAGGGGAAAATATAAGTTAAATTATGATAGAATGAAGTCCAGATGCATTAATGATAAAAACAAATGTAAAGGAGTAAATTCATCAATTAAAAGATTGTCAGATTTGATTTTTAGAATGCTACCTATTTGCTATTTACAAGAGACATATGAAGTGCAAGGATGTGGAAGGGTTGAAAGTAAAAGGATATAAAAAAGATATATTGAGTAAATAGAAAGCAAAGGAAAACATATACCCATATTAATTTAAGATAAAAGTTGTTGATTAACAGATTTAGTTCATAAGGAAGTTACAGCAGCTCTGTATATGTATATGCCTCGTGAAATAGCTTGAAAAGATATACATCCTAAATGGATAGAACTACAGGGAGAATTCAGCAAATCCACCATCATAGTGGGGGATTTCAACCAACGTTTCTGAATTATGTCAAGCAGACCAAAAAAAAATCAAGAAAGATACAAATGATACAATACAATTATCTTAACAGAATTACACGTGTATAGAATTATGCATCTAACGTTATGCATCCAACACATTCCTTTTTAAGTACATATGGAGCATTTATAGAAACTGGTCACATACTAAACTATAAAGCAAACTTCAGTAAGTTTCAAAGAGTAGACCAAATTCTCTGACTAGTGCACAATTAAGTTAGAGTTAATAATAAAAAGATACATTTGAAATTTCCGTATACCTGGAAATTTAAAAATAAGTTCTAATATCTCATGGATCAGAGAAGCTATTTTAATGAGAACTTAAAAATATTTAAAACTAAATGATAATGAAGGTACTATACAAATTTAGATATGTGTGGTACAGTGAAAGTGGTGTTTTGACAGAAAGTTTTAACTTGAAGAATAACAGTATAACCCAAGGAAAGGAGATAATAAAGACAAGACTTAGAAATCAATAGTATAGTGACAGTGGAGAGAAAAAAACAAAGCTAAAAGTTGGGTCCTTTGAAAAGACTAATAAAATAGACAAGTGGATGTTGAGTTTCATTTTAAAAAAATGAGAGAGGCAACACAATATTTTGAATTATAAAGGAGATAACTATTGATATAGCTCCAGTTCCACATTATATAAACTCCTCTTGTATCTGTAAATTTTTTACTTTTAACTTTTCATTATTCATTAATATTTTCTTCACAGATGGATTAAGGGAAAGGTAAAAAATTATATTTAACCAAAAATAGCATTCCACTGTGCAACATTGACTTTCCCCTCCTTTATCATTGCTTTGTGCATTCATGCCATATTTTTTGGAATGGATTTTAAGATATGAGTCCCTTTTTTTAAACTTGATGTCCTTTTAAATTAGTAATTCAAATAATCTCCTGCTTTGTTTTGTTTAATCATTACATATGTACTTAACTTTTTGACAAGCATTCTTTTTTAACTTAAAAACCTTGATATTCTAATTACCCCTCCTCCTCCAACCCCATCCACTTTAGATCACTTTTGTCAAAAATCAGCTGACTAGAATCACTCTCATTACCTGGCTACTTCCTCAGGTAGCTGTTTGGTTATTTTGCTTTATTTTAATCCCATTTCTCTATTATCCATCTCCTCCTTGTACAGTTATTATGCCTAGAACTTACAGTTTTTTTATTCTTGCCCTTCAATATTTCAAAGCTCAGCTTTTTGTGCAGTCTTTTCATAACTTTCCAAAGCTGCACTGACAGCTTTCTTATCACAGCCTCAGTCTGATTTATACCGCTTCATTCCCAAGATTCATTCCTTACAACACATGTCGTGGGAGGTAATAGCACTTTATCATTAGCAAAGTTCTGTTCACTTAAAACAATAGAATTACAGAACTTGAAAAATATTTTATAATTCAAGTAAATTTTATTAAAAAGGAGTTTATGTACCATCGCTATGAATAATTGAGTTGATTTTCTAAGTGTAAGTTTACATTTATCAGTATATGTGAAATGCAGAGTAAGAAACTACTGAGAGGAAATTCAGGCCTGAGAGAGAATTTTTTTCTGTTAGCCTCAGTTGAAAATTTAAGGAAAAACTATTACAAATATATAGCTCTGCGGTAAAACAATCAGGAAGAGTAAACTTTTTACAAATGAGGGAAGCTGTGAGTGAAAAAATTGACTTTTGAATCTTTTCTGAATGGTGTCTTATACTTTTACAGCATTTTCCTTTTCCAGCCTGTTTTATATTTAACTAGTTTATTCTATACAAGTAAGTATGACAAGAGGCACGATTTTAATTCTGGGTATCTCCTGGGTCAGACTGTGGACGATGGTGTACTAATCAAATTGAAAACATTCTGAGAGTGGGGATTCTGTTCACAGTTCCCTGCCCTTCCACATGCCTCTACCTCTCTGCTCTTAACACTCTGATTTGAGTAGTCAAATCACACCTTCACTTTAGCTCAAGCATATGACTTATAAAATAGTCTTTTTTAGTTGTTGTGACTACTGAATAAGATGTACAACGTATAACTGTTCTTCAGTCTCAGACCAGTTTATTTAGGTTAAAAATAACCCAACTGCTACCTCAAGAAGTAGCCTCGTAATGTTCTTAGGCACTGTGCTGTGTGCTGGGGTAGGGACAATGGTCTGTAGGAGGATAATTAAAATAAATTGTGGTGAATTTAAAAGGAAGTAAAGGATACCGTATGGGGGATATCTAGTGAGGTTCTTAACTTTTCCAGAGAATGAAGAAAGGTCTTCCTGAGGAAGTAACATCAAAGGATGTGTAGACCAGGAGGGACAGTGAAGGAGATAGGAAATTGTTACAGATAGAACACCAGGAAATTGTTACAGATAGAACACCATGCACACAGGACTAAAGGGAAGAAAAACTGGCACTTAAAGAAATAATGTTTTGTATAGCTGGAGCATTCAAGTGCAAGAAGTGCAGTACTAAGCTACTGTAAGTTCCATGAGGGCTGGGATGGTTCTTGTCTTACCACTTGATTCTCAGCACTAACAAAATGGTTGGTATTATACATCATCAATAAATATCTGTTCAGAGGGGCTGGAGAGAGAAATTAGGATCAGACTAGGAAAGGTACAAGCCGTGTTAAAAAATGAATTTAGACTTAATCCCTAAGGGTTTTAAGCAGATAATGACATGATCAGATTTGCAATTTACAGAGGTCATCCAGCTGCTGTGTTTAGAATGGATTGGAGAAAACTAGAGAATAATCCAAAAGGAAGACAAATTAGGAGACTGAGTGATTCAGATCAAAAATAAAGGCAGTGAAGGGGGCTGGCCCCGTGGCATAGTGGTTAAGTGCGAGTGCTCCATTGTGACGGCCCAGGGTTCAGATCCCGGGCGCGCACCGATGTACTGCTTCTCAGGCTGTGCTGTGGCAGCGTCCCATATAAAGTGGAGGAGCATGGGCACAGATGTTAGCCCAGGGCCAGTCTTCTTCAGCAAAAAGAGGAGGATTGGCAGATGTTAGCTCAGGGCTGATCTTCCTCACAAAAAAAATAAACAAATAAATAATGGCAGTGAAAGTGGGGAACTGGAGAGAATATGAATTTGAGAGATACTTATGGGAGGAAGAATATCGTAGGACTGGGCAATTAGGATGTGGAGCAGAAGGGGGAAGAAGTTATAGATGAGTACTGAGTTTCTTTCTTGGGCCTCTAAGTATATGATTTATCAGCAGGATTGTCAAGGAAGAGAGATATTTATAATCTGGATTTTCATTCTATGAAAGAAGCTGGCTTTTTTGCCAAAATGCCTTGTCTAGTGCAAATTAAGTCTTGTCACCAATGGCTATAGTAAACTCATGATTGATTTTAAAATCATAAGAGAATTCAGATTTTGAACTGTTTTAAAATACAAACTAATTTTGCTTTGAACTCTGTTAATGTTTTTTAATAGGCATTCTTTGTTCTTACAGCCATGAACCATCTTAATGGACAGAAAATGTATGGAAAAATTATACGTGTTACTTTGTCTAAGCATCAGACTGTACAGCTACCTCGAGAGGGACTTGATGATCAAGGGCTAACGAAAGATTTTGGTAATTCTCCATTGCATCGTTTTAAGAAACCTGGATCCAAAAATTTTCAGAACATTTTTCCTCCTTCTGCAACCCTTCACCTATCCAATATCCCGTAAGTATTAAAACTGGAGTTTATTAAGGATCTATGTTTTAAGGATAAAATATAAAATCTGTTATTAATATTTACTTTTTTTTGCATCCAATTTTTCTAGTCCTTCAGTAGCAGAAGAGGATCTGCGAACACTGTTTGCGAACACTGGGGGCACTGTGAAAGCATTCAAGTTTTTTCAGTAAGCAAGCTTTCTTGTCTTTAAATTAGTGACTTGGTAGAAGTAAAAATTTTCTTCAAGTAAATATTTCTATTTTATTCTACTTTTTCTTTTGGTTATGAAATTTTTGATTCTGGAGTGGGCAAAATTCAAGTATTTAAGCCCTTTCTAATATTTATGAAGTATCTAATTTCATAATTTTGTTTCAGAAGAGATCACAAAATGGCTCTTCTTCAGATGGCAACAGTGGAAGAAGCTATCCAGGCTTTGATTGATCTTCATAATTATAACCTTGGTGAAAACCATCATCTGAGAGTATCTTTCTCCAAGTCAACAATTTAAAAAAGGAGAGATGAAGATTGTGGGTGAATCACGTTGTTTGGTGTCATCACCTATTGACTGTTCAGAAAAGTGGGGACCAGAGTTTGATTATTTTGTTGTTTCCTTTTTTTTTTCATGCTGTTATCATTCCTTGGTTATAAAATGAAATGGCGTATGTAAAGGCAGAGTTGTTAACTGCTATATTTCATCTGTTCTATAGGGAAGCCATTTTTATTGTCTGTTTAAAATTTCAGTTTAATTTTACTTTCCTTTTTCAACTTAGTTGACATACGTGCCTTAAAAAGGAAAACTAGTGTTGCTATTGTGCATTTACTAGAAAAAAGGAATTGGTTTTCTAGGGCACATTGTTATATGGGAATTATAATATGTTTAGGCAGGGGTGTGTAAAAAGGTTAAGTTTTTGTTTCTCCTGCTTGGAACTTATTTTGAATTATTGGCTTGTCACATTCTTTCTATTTAATCAAAGAAGATACATGATATTGAAAGAATAAAGCAGCATTTTTTAGTTTTTACTACCTTAGGCTTTATTGCTTTAAAAAAACATTGGCCTTTTGTATCTCACAATTCTGGTCTAGATTCAGTTATGAATGTCGGCATTAGTTAAAATTAACAAGAGGCAGAGTATTAATTTCTTAAGACAACAAAGTGATTTCTGTAAGTTTGAGCCCTATGTGGAAAGCATTGTGGAATCTTAACCTTTTTGTACACACTCTTGTGGGACGTATCATATAAATGTCAGCACTAAGTAATGTCTTGTTTGTGGCTGAATATTTTTCGTAGATGTTTTTGAAGTTGACATGACTTACGTGCATTTAAATATATATTGCCATCCTTAGTTTGTAATTAAGATTTGGAATATGGTTGTGGATTTCTGAGCATGTGCAGACTGGTCTAGCTAGTTCAGGAACTGGTGCATGTATTTTTCAAAGATAAAGAAAGTGTACTGCGAAAATTTGCAGGAAGATTAATTTCGTGGCAGTTTTCTAAAACTGACAACCAGGTGGGACCAAAGTTTATGTGCCTTTAGTCTTAATTTACCTTGCATTGTAATATTCAGTTTTAATAAATCTTCAAAATATTTTGTATTTAGGAATAGATCTGACTTTAATAAAAACATGGCTCAGAATCTACAGGTCAAATTAATTTGAACAGTTCTTGTCAATCTGAATTGTTGATTCTGTTTAAATGACCAATACTTTTTGAAATTGATGTACTTAGTTTCAAGATTCATAGATTCTGTTATCTATGTAGACAGAATGGTCATGTATATTTTCTATTAGTTGAGTTTTTACATCTTTAGAAATGTAAAATTCAGTATAGTTTGAAAGCGGCACAATTAAAAATTAATTTTCTAACAAAGTTGGGAGGTTTGATGGTTGTTTAATTTCCTTTTGTGTGTACTCTGCTTACCTCTGTAGCATGCTCAATAAACACTTCTGTAGCTCTGTATTCACCTTTTCTGTCTTTCTCTGCTGCCTTTTCTCTCTCCTCTTCTTTGTTTTCACTCCACTGTGCTTCTGAATTCATGTTTATTCTCTGCCAGGGTGGGAAAGGAGTAATACTATTACAATTCTATGGCTTTATACCATAAATAAATCTAGATGCTGTGAAATATACCAGCTGTTTTTTTTTTTTTTTAATTTAAAAGATGGTAACTGCTTTTCAGGAGGACACATATTAAACATTTCCCACCCTGTTATAATCTGCTTTAAAGACATAACTTTTATTGTAGCTTGTTAATTCTTTCTATCTCTTTTGTTGTTGTTGTTGTTTATTTTCCAGTAGATTTATGCACTAATAGATCTTTTGGATTTGCCATGCTCTCTTGCTGCAGTTTCATCTTTCATCTTTTGTGTCTGCTAAAGATTTCCTACTAATCTTAGACTGCCTAGTGAATTTTAACAAAGGGACCTAGATGTTATTGGAAAGAAACAGTAACCTGTCGTCTGTTTTTGCCTTGGGTGGGAAGGAAGGTGTACATTCAGGTACTTAAAAACTTAAGGGTAACTTGCAAGGTTGCTACTTTCAGTTTTTAAAGGATTCTGATTAGGGTGCTATTTGTATTACTCAAAATATTTTTGGTGACCTTTTTTAAAGGTGTCAGATAACTTTGGAGTTATACATGTTCCTTAGGTTTATTCTGTTATAAAATAACTGATAATTATGCAGAATTCATGTTAGGAGAATAAAAAGCAAATGAAGGCATATAAGATACATTTAAATGTGCTATATTAATATAATAATTCAGTCACCTCCAAAAAGGAAGAATATAATAAAAATAATTGTTTACGTTTGAGTCAACAACATGGGGGTGATTTGAAAGCTAGGTGACCTTTCATATTTTTTCTTCATAAAATAGCATTGTAGTACAGAGGCAGTCTGGCAACAGCAGATGTGCCTCAAGTCTGTAAAAAACCAATACCGTGGTTAATGGATAGTAATTGAACCAAGTTTCTTCAAGTTTTCCTCAGTATAGGGTGGTGGTTGAAATACCTGAAAGTAGGTACAACCCCCCTTTTCAGGTAGTTCCTTGTGGCTGGGATTGGCCTGGAAGAAGAAACAGAAGTCCTGGGATATGCATGGGAACGGGGTTGCTCAGGTTGCCGAGCTGGGGAGAGTTCCCAATATTTCCGGTAGGGGATGACCAGAAACCAAAGTTCTTCGTGCCTAGGGAGTGGCAGATTCTACAGTCTCTTAACAGTACACTCCATTACAGCCAGGCTTCCAAAGCAGCAAGTCAGTAAAGTGGGAATTTTGACACTCTAGAGTATTTTAAATTTGGTACATTAAATTAACCCAATCCTTGTCATATAGTAAATTGCTTAAGTGTTGGGTGAAAATAACATCAGCTTTGTCATCATGATTAGTACACCTATATGCTTCAGAGTCTTCTCTCTTACCATGAACTAGCTAATGGTGAAGTGTTCTTAAGACTGAGCTGCTTGAGTAGGTAACTTGATGTTTTTTTTCTCTTAAGAGAAAAACTGTTTTGTTTTTTTTACATTAAAGAGGATTTTGGAAATGAGTTGCAAAGTATCTACTTAAGGAATGAATTCATACAGTTTATATTTAATGTTAGAAATCTAATTTAGCATTTGAAAGCAGCTATGAAAACCCTGGCTTAACCAGGAAGGGTAATGAATCATTCTATTAGTTATATTAGGAATATACTAACACTTTTGAGGCATTTTAACTTCAAGATTTAAGGTTAGCATAATCAGATTATGGTAATTAACTTAATTTGTTCATGTAGGTCTATTTGGATTAGCATATAATTTCCAGGAAAAGGCTGAGTCACTTTCTAAGCCTCAGTTTCCCTTATCTGTAAAATGGAGGCAATAAATTCTGCTCTGCCCACCTCACAGGGTTGTTTTGAAGCTCAAGTAGGATAAGTGCAGAAATGCTCTACAATTGGTAAACTGCTGTGTAGGAGAAGTTACAATGCCAGAGGTCCCTGACTGCCAGATTTGCTTATAGTAAACTTAGTTATCCACAATAAGTGTTATCCTGTCTCTCTTTGCTACAAAGAAATACTTTTTAATGTTTTAATACTTTAAAGTTAGTCTGGTAAAGTTAACATAGATACATATTTAGTTATAGACTCCACTTAAAAATGAGATTTTATATGTATATACCTTTAAATGTTGCTGTGCAACTTGGAGGTTATTCTAATAAAGACTTAAGGCTATGAAAGGAAGAAAAGACATTCTCGTGAGTACCTCAGGACTTGAACAGGATTGCCTCACTGCCTTAATATTTTAAAATGGAGCATAAATCTGAAAACATGTTTTTTCATTCAGGAGAAGTGAGTACAGAATTGTTTAGTGAAATTGAGTATACGTAGGTTTCTATTTTAGCTAAATATTTGTTTCTAGAAAATCTGGTGGTAAGAATTCGGTAGGAAAATCTTAATTTTAAGCCACAGTATTAGAATATGTACACCAGTCATCAAAAATCTTAATTTTTGGTTATTCTTTATTCTCCTGAATATGTTTATTCCCTTTAAGTTATCTTTTTGTTTCAGATTTTGCAAATAAATGTATAAATGTTGAAGTTAAAGAGTATCAGATTACCCCCACATTAAGTACGAAATGAAGTGTTCAAGTATGCAGAAAAATACAAAGAAAACCTAATGAATACTTATGCACTGACCGCTCAACTCTTTCACCACCTAATACTTTCCATACTTAATATGTAATTTTTATGTATGACTTAAAAAAATAAAACATTACAGATTGAACTGACATCCCTTATGTACCTCTTCTGATCTTAGTACCTACCTCATCCTTTCCCCAAAGGTAATCGTGACCTTGGATTTAGTGTTTGAATTCAGTGGTTTTTCAAAGGGAGTTTGTTCTGTATTCTATAGCCTAAATTTCTCTTTCTACCTAGTTACAAAAATACTGCAAATACTGTAATATTCCTGGTGATTAAATGGTACAATATTTTGTCATCCAACACACTTTATAATTTTTTAAGATTAGGATATTTGGAGATTGATACTCCCCTTATCAAATCATGGCATTTAACCAATTTTAAGGAGGTTTTATTTATTTTTTTGTGTAAGGAAGATCAGCCCTGAGCTAACATCCATGCCAGTCCTCTTTTTTTTTTTACTGAGGAAGACCAGCCCTGAGCTAACATCTATTGCCAATCCTCCTCCTTTTTTTTTTCCCCCTTTTTCTCCCAAAGCCCAAGTAGATAGTTGTATGTCATAGTTGCACATCCTTCTAGTTGGTGTATGTGGGACGCCGCCTCAGCATGGCCGGACAAGCGGTGCGTTGCTGCACACCTGGGATCTGAACCAGGGCTGCCAGTAAGCGGAGCGCGCGCGCTTAACCGCTAAGCCATGGGGCCGGCCCCTTAAGGAGGTTTTTAAAGCAATTCCTTTTCAATAAATATTGAATAAGTTTGTCTCACATTTCTCCTAAGGTAGAAATGTAAAAAGTAAACAAGGAACTATTAGTATTTTGAAAGCTGAAATTGTTTGTGAGATCCTTAAATACAAACATAGCCTTTCTAACTTCATGTCATAGCCACTCTTCTTGCAACTTTCTCCTGCCCCCTGCCCTCCCTCCCCTATCAATGGACAGAAACAGTATTTGGCATTTTGGTTTTCATCCCCTTACTTGGGCTATTGTTGGGTAGGATTTTTGAATCAAAGAATTTGAACTTTATTATGAAAGATTTCAAACGTCCAAAAAACCATAACAAACCCCCATCATTCAGCTTCAGTTACCAACTTATAACCTTGTTTCTTCCACCCACTTTTCACCTCCCATATTAATGGAAATCCCAGACATATTCATCATCAGACTTTCTGGCAAATTTTTCATACAGTGTTGTATTCCTGGTCATAGTTGCTGTAATAATAAGTGGGCTAGCCTAGCCTGTCAACATTACAATTTTTTTGGGTCCTGGAACCTTTCTACTCAGTGCAGTCCCAAGACCAGCAGCAATTAGTATCACGTGGGAGCTTATTAGAAACTCAGAATCTCTGGCCCCGTCTCGGACCTGCTGACTCTACATTTTGACAAGATAGCCAGGTAAAATCGATTTGGACATTAAAGTTTGAGAAGCACTCTAGTAAGACATTTTTTTTCAGTTCTATGAAAATCAGCTTAAAAGGTTTTCTTTCCCATTTTTTTTCCTGAGTGTGGAAATTGTTATATTTTATTGGTAATTTTAAGTTATTCAACTAAGAAGTAATTGTAGAACTGAAAAAGGACCTTACATATACATATAGTTTCTAACCTCTTGTTTTAAAGATAAATAGTTCTAGAGAGGTCAAATGAATAGTTTAGCAACATATTTATGACTGACTGGTTATTAGAATCCAGGTCCCTGGGTATCCAGTTCAGTTCTCCCATGTATTATACCAATTAAAGGAAATAGAGGCCTATTGTTAGGTATTCGTAAATTAAAACTAATGTATAAGTTAATAGATAAGTAGCTAGTAATGAAAATCAGTATGATTTTTTATTTAGTACCAAACGTCAAATTTAGCCTGACAGGGAACTTCCATGTGAATTGATTTTTTTAAATGACTGTAAATTAACACTCTTAAGCCCTGACTCTATCATATAGTATAATAAAATGATGCCCTTGGGTCTTTTAGTAAATTGAAGGCTTTCCTATTCACTGAATGCTTCAATTTCTTTCTCCACCCCAGTCGGACAGCACAGTTTTATAGTATAAATGCCTAAGCCTTACTGAGTGATGACTGATAGTCTGTTTCAGAGTAAGAGCTGTGGTATAAATATAGTTTAGCTGTGCCATAGTATGCCTTCAGGGGCTGTTACCCATACCCTTAGCATATATTTTTTTAATGTTCTTGTAGCTAGCAGTTTTCTCTATTGTCCTGTCTTGCTGAGTATTTCCTGCTGACCACCCCCATTGCTGTCTCCAAACCTTGTTGCTGCTTTAGCTGTCTATCACTTGTGCTGTTTATTTCTCTCTTCATTTTTTCATCTTCTCTTTTCTCCTTTGCAATTAAGTTTCTTGCTCCTGTGACTTACATTTTTATCACCGTAACAACCAATTAGATTATTCCTTTTTACTGCTGGTTAATGAACTGACAAATGATAGTGTATTGTATGTAATATTTATTTATTTTTCTTATTTTTATTTTTTTTTCCAAAGGATTGTTGGAATATTTATTTATTTATTTTTTTGTGAGGAAGATCAGCCCTGAGCTAACATCCATGCTAATCCTCCTCTTTTTGCTGAGGAAGACTGGCTCTGAGGTAACATCTATTGCCAATCCTCCTCCCTTTTTTCCCCAAAGCCCCAGTAGATAGTTGTATGTCATCGTTGCACATCCTTCTAGTTGCTGTATGTGGAACACGGCCTCAGCATGGCCGGAGTAGCGGAGCTCGCACACTTAACCACTACGCCACGGGGCCCTCCCGTATGTAATATTTAGATCTTTTGCTATTTTTGTCTGTTTCAGCTTAAAATCCTCTTCCCTTTTTTTCCTTTTTGTTTTGTTTTTTAACTTCTGGGATTGTAACAATTCCAGATGATTGGAATCACTAGGAGAAACCTGAAACATTCATGTATTTATCACTAGTGTACTCAACTCTAGGGGAGAGGAATTTGTCAAAGAATTGTGCTTAAAGAGCTCCTTTAAGGAGACTTGTAAAATTCTATAAGGTGATTCCTAGAAATTTAAGTGCGTATGTTCAAAGCGATAATTACTGATTATTTTAAAGGTATAAATAAAAGCTCTCGAGAGAGCATAATAACATTGCTGTTGTCATCTCTTCCCTAGGTTTGAAATTTTATCATATAAAATATATAATAAATTATATTTTTATTCTGGAAAAAGCATAGGCGTTGACATTAGACTGTATTCAAACCTTATTCTGCTACCCGGTAGCTCTGAGACCTTTGCAAGCTTTAATTTTCTCATCTGTAAAATGGAGCTATCTACCTCATAATGTTCACTATGAGGATTATATGAAACACAGTTCCATTTCATTGGTAATTGTTCTTTTCCATTGCTTGGGGAAGATTTTTGATATTCTGTTTGTGGAAGTTTTTTCCCCTAAATATTAATTTAGATCTCTTTTATTTAAAAGACATTTATTGCGGGCCGGCCCGGTGGCGCAAGCGGTTAAGTGCGCGCGCTTTGCTACGGCAGCCCGGGGTTCGCTGGTTCGGATCCCAGGCATGCACCGACGCACCGCTTGGCAAGCTGTGCTGTGGTGGCGTCTCATAAAAAGTGGAGGAAGATGGGCATGGATGTTAGCCCAAGGCCAGTCTTCCTCAGCAAAAAGAGGAGGGTTGGCAGATGTCAGCTCAGGGCCGATCTTCCTTACAAAACAATAAAAGACACTTATTGGACACCTGCTTTGTGCATTGTAGGGAATACAAAAATAAATAGAACTACACAAACGTTCTATAATGCTTATTGTGAAAACGCTAATTGTTCCAACATATTTGATATTAAACATTACATGAATTACACATTTACTTACGTGCGATTTCGTCATGAGAAACATGAAAGCAGAAAACTGCACCCAGTTAAACTGGCCTGTGTAGAAATACACAAAATGCACACATGTACACACCTCAAACATCTCTCAGCTACCTCAGTCCTCCACGCGTTAGGAGCCACACTTAGCCACATCTAGTGTCAACAACTTTCCATCCAATTTCAGAAAACCCTCCTTCCAACACTTCCCAGTAACTGACAAGCTGCAACGCTTCTGAAACCCACTTCCACAAGCAAACTTCAGAGCTTTTGCAAGATAAGTCATATCTATAGAAGTGTTTATGTATTTCTTAACCGTTTAACATATGTAAAGCTGTGCTGCCAGTTGTTTCTGTCTTTGTGTCACTGATGAAGTTTTTGAGTGTTGTGCCCTAACTCCGTTTTTTTCCATAAGCCTTGTGATTTTTATTACATTATTTTTGCATGGTGTGGCAGTTTCTGGAAGTGCTTGTGTTGTGTTATAGTGGAACTGACTGTCTACTTTCAAAGAACTTCTAGTCTGATTAACATTATGACAGATAGATAGCAAAATAATGTGACATTGGAGTTCAGAAAACAGGATCTGAGGTTGGGCGTCACCATTTCTGATCATGGCAGCTTGAGCAGGGCATGTTAGTTTTGTGAGCCTATTTTCTCTCATGTTCTTTCTGTATTACAGGGTTATTTTTAGTTTCAAACAGGATAATTTATGCACTCTATAAAATATCAACTGCTGTAGAAATACAGCTTTGGGAATGTCTAGTGACACAAAAATCACTTTTTGGACCAATTTTAAGGTGAGATGATACAAGATATTTTCTAAGCAAATGGAGACACTTTTCGACTTCAAAGCCCATGCTCTCTTTAAACCGCAATGAATAACACAATGTACATAAGTTATTTGTAATTTATCCTCTTGACTTTCCATTTTTTAAAAAATCATAATTGAATTTAAGTATTTGTATATATATATAAAATTACAGGAGAGCACTAGAAGAGGTAGATTTCAGTTTTAAAGATTGTCAGCATAAAATATGCAGTATTATGCTTTCAAATGAAATACAAGTCCCTAAAACTATGGATTTCTACCAACTAGAAACATAAATCATAATTTTTAAAAGATTTTGTACTTTATTTGCTAACATCTACTTTTAGCATATAAACCTCTTGAGAATTCATTCATTTTTTTCATTCAACAGTTATTTCACACTATGTACCAGCTTAGATGCTGTGAAACAGCAAATAAAACACAGTTCCTTCCTATCATGGGGCTTTCAGTCTGGTGTGAGATAAGTCAACAAGCAATTATATAGTTTGATAAGTTTTATGGAGAAACTGCTGAGTGCTATTATAGTATACTCAGCCTTTACCAGTTAGGACAGGATTCTTGGAGGTGGTTACACTTGGGAGTTAGCTGGGTTGGAGGGAGGGATGATGGAGGGAAGTGTTGCAGACAGAATAGTTTGTTAGAACTGAATCAGATTATGGCACCCTGGAGGAGCTAAAAGTTCAGTGTGGCTAGGTCGTCAGTTATGAGACAGGGAAGGAGTAGAGAAACGTATTTGAATAGGAAGAGGTCAGATTATGGGCCATGCTAAAGCATTTGGACTCTATTCTAATTCAGATCAGTTGTTTTTAAACACAACTATTGGAAAATGGATTTAAAAGAGGGAATAGGGTTGACATGACAGACTGGTAAATTTACCATGTTCATTAAAATATCTTTTTATATAACGTGTTTTCCTAACTCTAAAAAATCACACAAATAAATATTGTTTAAATAAAACAATTTAAATAGGTTTAAATAAAACCTCTCCATCTAAGAACCTGAAACAGAACTTGACATTAAATTCTTCTAAAGAATACAAAATTGAGACTTCCAAAAGTATCTTTTGTTGAATGCCATTAAAAGGAAGACCCTTACTCTAAGGCTGCATTATCCTCTGACGGATTAAACCCCATGTCCATGCTTCTCTAAACATATGATAAGAGTCAGACAAAGCCACGGAACAAACATCCTGCATGTTTTTGAATTGTCTTTTTTTACGGTAATTAAAAATATTAAAAATATTTTCTCATTAAAACAAACATAGTCATATCATTAGAAGAATGCAAAACATAAAGCTAGGAATTGTAACTTCATAAAATTTAAAATGAAGTTTTAAAGCCATTTTAGCCTTTTAGGACCATTTTAGGCTGTGCTTCAAGACCCCGCAGGAATATTGATTCACTCCCCTATGCTGTTCAGGCTGCCGTTTTGGCTTGAGAATTCTGAGAGTCGCTACTCTTAAGTAATATAGAAATTTTAAATCTGAAATGTCAGTTATTTTGTTGAGTCAAAAGAATTGATGTAAATGAGAAGAGACCTTTGGAAAAAATGTTTTAATCATTTAAAAAACATTGAGATCTCAGTAAGTTTAAATATTACTTGCTAGTAAGATGAGTATGTTAACCATAATTTATTTTTTAGCTAATTCAAGTAGAATTATACATGCAGTATATTCTTGAGTTTACAATCACACTCAAAACCAGTTTAATGATTGAAAATTCAGCATACTTTACCACTTGTGCCTCTAAATTTGCTATCTACCCTAGCTTATCATTTTGTATACAAAAGTCATACGTCATACGTACTTGAGTTTAATGAGAATTATTTGAAATCAAGTGGACAAATAAGATGTCTGGAAATATTGAGCTTTATAATAGATAAATAGAATTTCCAAAAATATTTGTTAGCATTTGCTCTTTTTCTGATCACTGAATCACTATATTTAGCCTAGAACTCCCGAGGTTCCTTACCAATATATTCTCTCTCCCTCAAGTATATTCTCTCTCTTTGTCTCTCTTCTTTGTTTTTATTAATCATTCTTAACCAGGATGATGTATGGAGTTCATATCCAGGTCAAATCCCAGTTGAGAAACTCCAAAAGACTGTCAAATTTTTGACACGTACTTTAAATGAATTGTTATTGAGCAGATGTAATTTGTTTATAATCAGTTTAATGGTGTTTGACCTAAGGAGATCTAAAAACTTGCGTCTTATTCATTCTATATTGAGTATATTTACTGCATAAATTTCAGAGCATCTTGGTCTAACACATGGCCTAAGAAATGCAAAATAATTGGCAAAATTAATGCAAATTTTGTTTTCATTTGCCATCTCACTGTTTTTTCTAAATTCTAGATCTGAACATGATATAGACAGGTACTAATATACTAATACACAAGAGTTTTTTTATTTGTCTTTTCAAGACTAGTTAGAATGTATCTTCTTTTGGAGTTGGAGAGCTGAAGTATTTGGCTCTTTATAGGTTCGTTGAAGCAAATAATAGGAAATGATTCAGATTATAAAACAGGACAGAAGGAAACAGCAAAGTTGTATAGCATGTAACAAGATTTCTGAAAGAGTACAAACATGGTTAGGCGTGTCCTTTTCCTGTTATGTAGCTATACTCAACAATCAACCTTTCATGGGTAGGGATGTGGAGTCATGGTGAACCCTCTTCTTTCCCTGTCTTCCTTCAGGGAAAAAAAAAAGTATTATGTATTCTCTAAGAAGCTAAATTTGTAGTTTCATTTGCTGTGATAGAGACATGATCAAAGAGAACCATAAACCTATTCTAGCTTTGTTAGATTTGTAGTGCCAACGAAGACATACTCCTTCAATTTGTCTATACAACCAACACTAAAAGCGATCCATGGTAGCCTTTCAGTCAAAGGAAGATGAAAAGATCTTGATTGAATCTTATCCTTCGTGGACCTGGTCGCTTATCAATATAACTCTTATCCCTGACACAGTTTTACATTACTTAACATTTCTCTGTCCTTTGGATGTCAATCTTGTCCATTTTTATCCTAAGATCTAAATGCATTTTTGCACTAGAGAGCCAGAACTTTCAGCTGTCCTCCATTTTTCTCCTACAGGATGAACATGAGAACATCTATTTTCCTTTCCTTTCCTTTCCGGTAATGGGGGGCTTAGTAAAGCTTCAGGAAACAACACACATGTTGGAGCAGTGGCAACAAGAAACACACATCTGACGTCCAGTAGGTCTGGATTTACAGTTGTGGTCCTGTAGTAAGTAAGAGTTAGAATTTAAAGAATATTTTCTAGTAATGCTTACGTATGCTGAACTCTATATGCATTTGTACATTTAATTCCTGTGGCCACAGTGTAAGGCAAATATTTTCATATTAGAGAAAATTTGGCTCAGTGTTACTACCAACATCACATAGTAAATGGCAAAGCCTGAGCCCGTGTTTTAAACACTAATCCTCTCACTGTCATCTCAGTTCACAGACCTTTAGTGATAACACTTTATCATATGCCTCCATAAATAGGTGTAGTTTTCTTTTGATATTTAATCTTTTCCTGTCTCATTGCCCTGCCTACCTCAGGCTCTAGGGTTCACAGCCAAGCAATGGGACAAATAAACACAAAACTAGGCTCACTTTCCAGTGGGAGTGCGTTATCAGAGACTAGGTGATGGTGTTTGCTGTTGAGTCTTTAAGTTGGGTATTTTTGTTTTATTGACAGTGTGCTGAGGCCTCAGTCCACTCTTAGTGTCTCAATACACTGGCCTCCATTTCCACCAGGGACCTATTCTTGCACTGGTTTCAACATCTAAAGATCACACCTTTGATTTCCCAGGGCCTACACCAGCTTGAAAAACAGGCCTCGGTGACTAGCTCCATTCAACTTGCAAGACTTCTTGGGCTTCAGCACATTAATAATAGCTAATACTTAAGAATTGCTATGTGCAAGCTCTACACAAAGTACTTTATATGACTTCCAAAGTCACAGAGTCTATAAGTGGTAAATCTGGAAATCTAATTTAGGAAATCTGTCTCTAGAGCCTGGAGCCAACCTGCTGCACCTATGCTTTTTGTAACATTCGAGTCAGCTAAGTCCACCCCTTGATCACTGTCCAAAATGTAAGTTCCTCAAGTTGTTTATCATCTACTGGGCACTTATCTTCATACTTATGGGCTTTCTGTTTTCTGAACCAACTTCCCACTGCCACTCTTCCTCCTTGACCTTTTTACTGGGCTTGTGGAGCCCTACTCCTCACACCATGGTAAACAAAGCTCTTACAGGGTTCATATAATCGCTTTTCCACTTCCATAGCTAAACTGGTTCTAATCCTTTTACATCCCACAGGGTTAGAAGGTAGGGCATGCTCTTGTCTCTCAACTAGTGCTTCTCTCATATCCGTACTTTCAAGTAAACATTACTACAATGAAACCTTTGCATCTGACTACACCTTCTACCCATTTTCATCTGTACAGTCTAGCAACCTACTGCTCACCCCTTCACATTCATTGAAGAGTTTTGCAACCTGGCTTTTTTTTTTCTTATTACACAAGTGCTGACAATGTCCTGATTGATTTCCTGTCCATATTTATACCTTATGCAATATATTCTCCTTAGAGTTGTTTGCTCTCCTAAACTCCAGTGACCCAGACTTCCACAACACTTCAGTCATCCCTTCCCATGGCAACATCTGATCTTTGTATATTCCAGAATTGCTTTATCTCTGAAAATTTGAACTTCAACAAACATCTTGGTGATTTTTGTCTTTTTTTCTCTCTACTGTATCCCCAGCACCTAAAACAGTATTTGGTACATAGTAAGTGCTTAATAAATACCTGTTGAATCCAGGAATTACAACTTTCAATTTCTCAATCCCAGTATATCTGATTTTTGAAAACAGAGAGGGCTTGTATTCCTTGATACTTTCCAGTTCTACCACTTAGTCTGGAACCAAGAACTGTCATCTGAGCCACTCTCACTAAAATCTTCATTTCCCTTGCCTCTCTACCTATGCCACACCTGCCCAACAAATCCCAGCCCAGATCAATATGAAAATCTATATTCTTTGCTTGAATTGCTAAGTACCATTGAACAAAATCTTACATCCTTGCAGATGAGCTCAACTCATTTGGGTTCTTTGCAGTGTTTTTTAATCATTTCAAGGATCAAGGTCAATTGCCTTTTCCTATTTCTCTTAGCCTATGTATATGTATTTCCAACTTTACCACTAGCAAATACTTAAGGATCACCAAACATCACTTTCTGTACATGTTTGTTCTTCTGCCTGTAGTGTTCTTACTTCCCTCTTTCCCAGCCTGCTGATTTGTACTTAAGACTGAATTGTGTTACTGGAATCCTTCCCTGATATCTCAGCCTAGTCTTGGTAATTTGTCTCCCCTAACAAACTATTTATCTGTATCACTGCACTTGCCAAATCCGTTTAATTCAAGCAAAGATTGCAAAAAATGACCAACAGGCTGGCAAAGAAAACATAAAACAACCATGTTGCCACGGTTGTAATAGAGATGTATATATAAGTGTGCTATGAGAGTACATGGGAAGGATAAATTAATGCCACAGTGGAAGTGACATTTGGCTAGAGTATTATTGAAGGGTAAGTGAGCATTTTCCAGAAGGAGAAATAGATAAGGAAGGCATCTTAGGTACAGTGAGAGATATGTACAGAGGTACAGAGAAATGGAAAGACATTATTTTCAGCTCATATGAACAGTTCAATATTTATGGAATATAGTATGGGAGGCGGGGAGGAGCAAGAGATAAGACTAGAAAAGTTGTTAAGTCCTGTCTGTTGTGTAGATTTTAGTCTTCCGTGTAGATAGAAATCATGAATATATAAATAAGAGCTCTATGTGATCAGATTTGTATTAGATACCTGGTGGGAATGGTGAGAATAGATTGCAGTGAAGAGAGCCTAGAGTAATTGAGATGAGTTGGGGAAACTCTTGGGACGGTGCAGGCCAAAGATAATGCTGTAAACTCAGGCAGTGGAAATGGAGAGAATTTGAGAAATGTTTCAAACATGGGCTGGGGGAATAATTAAATGAGAGAACGTGAAGAAAAAGGAAGAGTTGATGACCAGAGGTTTACTCTATTATTTGTATTATAATACAAATACATTTGTATTTGTATTTTGTATTTGTATTATTAATATACATTTGTATTTGTATTATTAATATACAAATGTATTTGTGTTATAAAAGTAGGAAAAGAAGTATAGTGTGGTTTTACAGCATCAAAGAACTGTTGGAACACCCACTTAGGGTGTAAAAGCATTTATGAAGAAGAGAAAAGAGGTGGGAGTGGAGATAATATCCAGGTAGTCTTTTGGCCGTATCATATAGATAATAGTTTAAGCAATAGGAGTGGCGAAGATCATCTGCAGAGAGTGGGTAGAGGTTTTTATGTTTATCTATTTCATGATCTATCAGTCCTCTCTGTCCAAGTAGACTGTGTACTCACTGAGGGCTGGGATTGAGTCCAATTTTGAATGCTTCTAGGAGCCCAGTAGAAGAAAATGATACTTTCAACATGAATGGGTATTTGCTTAAGAACTTTTTTCTCTCTTTGCTCTTTTATCTTTAAAGCATTTTTCTTTCTTTGCTTATGCACTTTCTGTTCAATTCAGCAGAGAGAGTAATTTAGAAAGTAATTTCTGGCAAGGTGTGTAATATAATGAAATTCTACCACAGGGAAAAATTTGAATGCTCTGTGGAACTTACTATGTAACTCCAGACACAGTTTCTCCTTAGAGGCTTTTCAAGAACATAGAAAAGTTATTATTTTTTTTTGGGTAGTAATGTTAATGATGTATTGTTACTTCTATTGTTCTGCTTTGAAGCTTAAATATATGCTAATCAGAAAGGCTACAACATACAACTAGTCTATGTACTCTAGGGTTTTCACCAAATGTATTGAAAAGGACTTAGAATATCAATGCTTATTCTGTAGTGATATAAATTGCTTATAGGTATACTATCACAGAGAAACTGTACAATTCTATATCTACACATACACTATGTAAATAGGCTGGATCTATATTTGTTGATACTTGTTAAAATTTTATTCCTTTAGATTTGGCTTTTTTTCCTTTATATTTTCGTTTGTCTTAGTGGAGTTTTTTTCTTTACCCCTCCCCCCTATCCCCACTCTCCTTGTTCCATTAGAATCTTAGAGTTAAATAAGCAATTTTCTAAGATGTCCTTGTCAGGCGACATTATGGAAATTATTTGAATATCATTGCTAAGCCAGGTGAGCCATTTAAAAATGTAAATAATTTGCAATACCATGAATCTAGTTGATGAAGAGCAACCTTAATGCTGATTGATTTATTAGAATCTTTTCCTGATTAGTAATTGCTTCAAAATCTCTTTTCTATGGTTCAATTTATCATTTTTGTGCCAGTTCTTACTATATGTCTGTATAACTATCAAGTCTGTCATAAGCATGTCACATCATTAGTTACTCCATACTTCTCTAGCCAGTAATAGAGGGCCAATAACTGTGCATTTCTTATAGCTATCGACTACTCACAGTACTTAGTTAATATTATTAATGATCTGACTTATAAAATATCTGAAAGCTTTGCATTGGTCCTACTCAGCACTATATTTTTCCTGGGGTATTATATTTTAAAATATATATTATGGCACCAAAACAACATTCAAATTACAGAATTTCAGGTTTTCATCCGTTCTTTAAAATTACTTTAAAGGAAAAGATATGCTCTTGAGGCATTTTGAACTTGAGCTCTGTTTGAAATCACAAACATGATTATAATTTCAAGAAGCACTGTCTTCAAGTTGTCTTATTGCTGTAATGAAGCTGCTAGAAATTTCATTTATTCTCAAGTTAAATCTCAGGAAACCTATTTTATCATAGGAAATCAGTTGGTTCTAAAATACTGCTTTGACTCTGGGGTTCAAATTTATTCATATAACTCTTGAGGAATGCCTATCAGTCAATCACAGAAGTTTTATTGCCTATTATATTTATTTTTTAATATAAATTTCAATTTACTATTCTCTGTGGATAAGTACTGTGTATATTGCTACTTTTATCATGTGTGTATCTTTATTTAGTTAACTATAGATGCATCAGGAAGTTTGCCATATCCTACATATCACAGATTTTAGTTGTGTAGTGATAGTAAAAGAATTCGAGTACAATACACATTAACTCAAAAATCTGTGATTATGGGGGCAGCCCGGTGGTACAGCGTTAAGTTTGCATGCTCTACTTCAGTGGCCCGGGGTTCACGGGTTTGGATCCTGGGTGTGGATCTATGCGCCGCTTATCGAGCCATGCTGTGGCGGCATCCCATATAAAGTAGAGGAAGATGGGCACGGATGGATGTTAGCCCAGGGCCAATCTTCCTCAGCAAAAAAAAAACAGGATTGGCAACAAATGTTAGATCAGGGCTAATCTTCTTTAAAAAAAAATCTGTAATTATGGCTGATTTTCAGCCATCTATTTAACAGAGATAAGAGATAGTACCATGTGCTATATAAGAATGTTTTCCACTTTGGAATTAACTTGACGGTAAAGTTATTTTGGCAGTTGTGAGTATCATAACAACCATGATTTACTGATGACAAGTTTAATACTTGATATATCCATGAAAATGTTAGGACAAATCATTTACTAAAATAAGAACAAGTGCATATCTCTTTTAAAACTGTTCACTGGTAGCTCAAAATCTTATATACTGTTTTGTTTCAAAAAATATCCTTTTGTGGGAACAAAAACTTCATTTTTATTAATTTCTCAAATTGTAACTACTTTTCTAAAAAAAGCATAATCATATAAACAATTTGTGTGCTGATATCTATTACTTTTAAAGTACTTTCTTCTTAAATGGAGGAATCCAACGTGTTTCAAAAATCAAGATACTCACCAAAATGTTGCAAATAAAGTAAGATTTCTCTTTGTGTATTTATCTAAATGTTACATTGTTTTTGCGCCTAGAGGCATGTATAAGTTTTTTTGGTAAGTTCTAAACCTTTCCTTATGAAGTATAGGTTAGTTCCATTCCATTTATATTTGATATAGCAAGAACTTGTGAGGCCTAAAAAGACTATTTGTTTGAAATAATACAATAGAGTTTTAAATGAACATATAATTTCTAAAGTCAATGGGGAAGAAAGGACGAACTGGAAGGCTCTCACCTAAAGTAAAAATTCAGGGCACTTTTTTTCCTTATGTAGTTGTATTAAACTAAGCTTTCTTTTTTCTTCCAAATCATTAGATAAGATATGGTTCAAAACTGATTAATTGAACTTAAAAGTAAATAAGCACTTCCTAAATAAAAATAAAAATTTGTTTATTTAGACTTTCAATTTTTTTACACTGAAGTCTATTTATACAACCTAAAGACTTTGTAGCTTCTGATTTACTACATATATTTAGTTCGACTGTATTTTTTTCATTTAGAAAATGTTTATTCTATCATGAAAAATTCTTAGATTTAAAACTGAAACTTAATATCTAAGGAAATGCATGCAAAAGTCCAGGAGAATAAGCCAGTATTGCCACTGTTTTAAATCTGACTTCGAATAAATCATTTAACCATTTAGGAGATAAATTTTCTCATGAGTAGAATTACTATAATTAATTGATGCAATTTCAGAGAAACTAAAATATCATTCCATCTTGGAAAAATGGGAAATGCTGTACATTTTTAAACAAATGCTGACAACAAATAATGCTTTTAGTGGTAAATTAATTGGAGATTTGATCTCTAGGAAGAAAAAGCACTAAAAATATTCAGTAAGTAGAATAAAAAAATTATAGTATAGTGGGAAAAACACTGCTCTGGGTTAGAAGACCTGAGTGTCTGAAATAGGCTCTATCCTTAACTAGCTTAAGGGCTCAGAGCACCAGTGCTTTTATCCTGAAAATCATAGTTGGCCTCAAAGATCTCTATAGGAATGTTAAGATTTAACATCTATGATTTAAGATCATCATAGGCTTAGAATATGTTAAATATAAAATGATGATGGAGAGCTCTGTGGAACACTACTACAGTTGCTTTAGAGAGATGGGATTCTTTAAAGACTACATTAGACAGGAGCCAAATGGCAAGTCTCTCCCAAACTTACTGTAAATATCAGTTTAGTATTGTGTTTTGCCTACATTGTTAATGAAGTTTTATTATAAGACTTCTCATTCACACACCTGGGCTTAGGATCCAAAGATGAGGACAAGCTCACAACTACCAGATTGAGGCTACCACAAATTTTTTCTAGTCTCACTTGGTCCTCAATGCTGCCTCTTATTCATTTTAACCGACCTTGATGAATTCCTGCTCCCCTTCTTCTCAGCACAAGTTACTCAAGCCCCCACTTAACAAACATATGCACACATGGCCCTAATAAATACATACATGTGCTGTTTCACTCAGTAAATGATCCTTTGATGCCCCTCCTCTCTCCCTACCCTAACTTTGTAATCAAAATAGAAATCATCAAGTGAAAACTCTCAATTCCCTGCCTATATAACCATCACATATGCCCTTCACTGCAGTCTTAGAGAACTATCCCATTCTATTCAAGGATAATTCCTCTCAATGACTCCTTCCTCTTGCCCTTTTAGAAACTCCTTTATGAAGTACTCTCTTTCCTTTATCTCCAGATTTTTCCTTTGGATTTCAAACTCTTCCAAAAAATAGAAAATGAGAGAACACTTCCAAACTCATTTTACAAGGCCAGCATTACCCTGATACCAAAACCAGACGAGAAGACTACAAGAAAAGAAAATTACAAGTCAATATCTCTGATGAACATAGATGCAAAAAATCCTTAACAAATTATTAGAAAAATGAATTCAATAATACATTAAAAGGATTATACACCATGATCAAGTGGGATTTATTCCAGGGATGCAAAGATGGTTCAAAATCTGTAAATCAATCAGTGTAATACACTACATTAACTAATGAATGATAAAAATCATATGATCATCTGAATAGATAGGGAAAAAGCATTTGACAGAATTCATCATCCAATCATAATAAAAACTCTCAACAAATTGACCATAGAGGGAATATACCTCAACATAAAAGGCCATATATGATAACCCCAGAACTGACATCGTACTGAATGGTGAAAAGCTGAAAGCTTTTCCTCTAAGATCAGGAACAAGATAAGAATGTCCACTCTCACCACTTTTATTCAACATCATATTGGAAGACCTAGCCAGAGCAATTAGGCAAGAAAAAAAAAAGTCATCCAAATTGGAAAGGAAGTAGTAAGATTGTCTCTATTTGCAGATGATGTGATATTATATATAGAAAACGCTGAAGACTCCACCAAAACACTGTTAGAACTAATAAACAAATTCAGTGAATGATACAAAATCAATATACAAAAATTTGTTGTGTTTCTGTACACTAACAACAAGCTATCAGAAAGAGAAATTAAGAAAACAATCCCATTTACAATGATGTCGCAAAGAATAAAGTACCTAGGAATAAATTTAGCCAAGGAGGCCAAAGATTTAAACGATAAGATATTGATGAAAGACATTGAAGAAGACACAAATAAATGGAAAGATATTCCATGCTCATGGATTGGAAGAATTAATATTATTAAAATGTCCATACTACCCAAAGCAATCTATAGATTCAGTGCAATCTCTATCAAAATTCCAGTGGCATTTTTCACAGAAATAGAACAAACAATCCTAAAATTTGTATAGAACCCCAAAGACCCTGAGTAGCCAAATCAATTTTGGGAAATAAGAACAAAGCTGGAGGCGTCACACTTCCTGATTTCAAACTATATTACAAAGCTATAGTAATCAAAACAGTGTGGTATTGACATAAAAACAGACACATAGATAAAAGGAACAGAACAGAGAGCCCAGAAATAAACCCAAATATATAGAGTCAATTAATTTCTGACAAAGGAGTCAAGAATATACAATGGGGAAAGATAGTCTCTTTAGTAAATGGTGTTGGGAAAACTGGACAGCCACGGGTAAAAAGGATGAAACTAGACCTTTATTTTACGCCATATACAAAAATCAACTCAAATAGATTAAAGACTTAAATAAGATCTGAAACCATAAAACTCCTAGAAGAAAACTTAGGGGGTAAGCTCCTTGACATTGGTCTTGGCAATGATTTTTTGGATTTGACTCCAAACACAAAGGCAACAAAAGCAAAAATAAACAAGTAGGAGTACATCAAACTAAAAAGCTTCTGCACAGCAAAGGAAACCATCAAAAAAAAAAAATGAAAAGGCAACCTACGGAATGGGGGAAGATATTTGCAAATCATATATCTGGTAAGGGGTTAATATCCAAAATATATAAAGAACTCATAGAACTCAATAGCGCAAAAAAAAAAAAAAATCCAATTAAAAAATGAGCAGAGTAACTGAATAGACATTTTCCCAAAGAAGACATACAAATGGCCAACAAGTGCATGAAAATGTACTCACCATCACTAACCGTCAGAGAAATGCAAATCAAAACCACAATGAGGTATCACCTCACACCTGTTAGAATAGCTATCATCAAAAACAAGAGATAAGTGTTGGTGAAGATGTGGAGAGAAGGGAACCCTTGTGCATTGTTGGTGGGAATGTAAATTGGTGCAACCACTATGGAAAATAATATGGACGTTCCCACAGAAATTAAAAATAGAACTACCATATGATTGAGCAATCCCACTTCTGGGTATATATACAAAAGAAACAAAAATAGGATATTGAAGAGATATCTGCACTCCGATATTCACTGCAGAATTATTCCCAGTAGCCAAGATATGAAAACAACCTAAATTATTTCTTAGTGAAATAAGCTAGACAGAGAAAGACAAATACTGTACTGCATGGTATCACTTATGCGTGGAATCTTAAAAAAAAAAATTTAAACTAATAGAAACAGAGAGTAGAAAGTGGCTGCCAGGTTGCCAGGGGTTAGGGGGTGGGGGAATAGGGAGAGGTTGGTAAAAGGATACCAACTTTCAGCTATAAGATGAACAAAGTCTGAGGATCTAATGTAAAACATGGTGACTATATGTATGGTAACACTGTATTATATAATTGAAATTTGCTAGGAGCTTAGAACTTAAATGTTCTCATCAAAAAAAAAAAGTTAAAAATGTGAGGTGATGAATGTTAATTAACTAGATGGGGGGAATCATGTCACAATGTATATCAAATCACCATGATGTGCACTTTAAATATCTTACAATTTTATTTGTCAATTATACCTCAATAAAGCTGAAATTTAAAAGAATCTTCAGGGCCAGACCCAGTGACCTAGTGGTTAAGTTTGGCGCATTCTCCTTCAGCAGCCTGGGTTCAGTTCCTGGGCATAGACCTACACCACTGGTCCACAGTGTTAGCTGTGGTGGCAGCTCATACAAAAAGCAAAAAAGAGAAAGATTGGCAGCGGATGTTAGCTCAGGGCTAATCTTCCTCAGCCAAAAGCAAATGAACAAGGGCCGGCCCCGTGGCTTAGCGGTTAAGTGCACGCGCTCCGCTGTTGGCGGCCCAGGTTCAGATCCCAGGCACACACCGACACGCCGCTTCTCCGGCCATGCTGAGGCCCTGTCCCACATACAGCAACTAGAAGGATGTGCAGCTATGACATACAACTATCTACCGGGGCTTTGGGGGGAAAATACATACATTAAAAAAATCTTTAAAAAAAAAAAAACGAACAAAAGAAAACCACTTCATTGAATTAGAGAAAAAAATGATCCTGTGATATCCCTCCCCAATCCCAATCCAACTTTACAATCAAAATAGAAATCAAATGAAAAGTCTCAACCTCTCCCTGCCAACGTAACAACCACCTATATACACTCTTCTCTTCAGTTGCAGAGAATGAGCCCATCCTATTCAAGAATAATTCCTCTCAATGCCCTTCTTCCTGCCCATTTAGGAACTCCTTTATGAATTACTCTCTTCTGTAGCTCTAAGTTGTCCCATTGGATTCTATCTCAGCCTATAAACATACTCAAATTGCATAAAATAATCAAACACACACAAACATACACACACTTTCTATGATCTCCTGCCCCCTTCTAACTACAATTTTCTCTCACTTTCCCTTCACATTCACACTGCTTACAGGTGTAATCTATACCCACTGTTTCTCATGACTTACTCCTTTCTAGTCAACTGTAGTCTGACTTCTGCCACCAACATTCCAAAGAGACTTCTTTCACAGAATCATTAATGCTCATCATCAACGACCTTCTAACTGCCAAATTTAATATGCAAGTAGTTTACATATGTCATGCATTAATTTGCTAACATCCTATCAAGCGTATATGGTTAGCCCAGTTTTGCAGATGAAGAACTTCACTTCTTGGTAATTTCTCAAGTTTCAGATGTTAGCCCTGTGGGATCAGCTTGAGTCATGCCAACTCATGAGATAATCAGTAAGGCCAGAGGATAGAATTTCTCTGACTGGGCAAGTGGAGGTCTCGTGCCTACCTCTGAACCAATCACAGTAGCCAGGGGAATTGAATGCTTTGATTGGCCAAGATTGAATCACTTGCTCCACCCCTGGAGTCCTAAGCACATAAACTAAGGATAGGGAAAATGTGCTTTCCCAAAGGAAATGCTACCATCTTTATATCTGTTATGAATTTTTTATGCTATGAATTTTTTTCTACCAAAAAGCTATTTTCTGCCCCTTTTTATAGTAGTAGATTTTCTATAAAAATAATCATCCCTAATTCCAAAAACTCATGAAATTTGTACTATGTTTTAGGCATTGCACTAGAACGTAGGGGTAGAGTATACAAACCAGATGTACATATCCCTTACTATAAAAGAGCTTATAGTATATATATGTGGTCTTCAGTATTTTTCACTCATATACCTCCTAAAATAATTTTGAAAAAGTATGTACCCCTTAGCACATCTTAAGTTGATATCTAAACATTCTGTTATAAATTTGAATTGTTATAAATGATTTAATTTCCAGCATATTATAAATGTTTTTTAGAATAAAACTGTAGTTACTTTTAAATAAAACTAATGGAATTTAAAACCCATAATTGTTTGGTACTAACCATCTTCCATCTAAAATCTATTTGCAAAAGCTTTCCTTTGACATTTAAAATTTTACACTTTTTCTTTTACTCTCTCACTTTGAATTTTCACTCCTCTTTTTCTAAATAGTCCTATCATTTTATTGATTACCCTTACATCCTATGCAACCAAAATCTTTATAAAAATTGAAATATCAACTGTTTTCATTTTCTATTCTTGTGGAAAAAATTACCACAAGCTTAGCAGCTTAAAACAACCCATATTAATTGTCTCAGTTTCTGTTGGGCAAGAGTCCAGGCATGGCCTAGCTGGTTTTCTGCTTAGGGTCTCACAAGGTGTTGGCTGAGACATGTTCTCATCTGAAGGCTCAACAAAGGAAGAATCTGCTCCAAGCTCATTCAGATTGTTGGCCGAATTCATTTCCTTGAAGCTATATGACTAAAGATCCTAGCTTACTGCTGGTTGTTGGCTGGAAACCTCCTGAAGGTCTTAGAGGCTGCCCATGGTTTCTAGAGGCAGCTTGTACTTCCTTGCCATGTGGGCTTCCTCAACAGGCCTGCTTACTTTATCACGTTAGTAGAGAGAATCTCTCTCTACAGTCTGCTAAGGAGGAATGACATAGTCATGGGAGTGACATGCCATCACCTTTGCCATACTCTATTGGTTCGAAGTAGTCATAAGTGGCGCCCACACTCAAGGGACAGAGATTACACCACGACGCGGACACCAGGAGGAACAAAATCATTGGGGGTCACCTTGTTAGGGTCTGTCTGCCACATCAACATTTCACTATTTCTTACCAATGCTCTTCTTGCGTTGTTTCCTTGGGACCCTCTCACCTTCTACTGGAGGAGGGAAGAAGCATATGTCTGGATTCAGGATATCCCAACATGGACCAAAATTCCACATTTCTAACACAAGCTTTATCCTGAATGAGAATATATAATGATAGGAAAATATAAGAATTTTTATGGGTCTATGCCATCTTGATTAATTATTGAAAGGTACCCTTTCTGGCTACAGGGAGATTTTCAAACCTCCAGCAAGAAATTACAGTAATATTTAATATGTGGGAAGGGTATGCCTTATTTGGTATAGGGGAGAAGGTCTAGTGTGAACCCAGGCAGGCACTTAGGCAAACCAGCTTTTAAAGAGAGTACTATGCAAGCTGAGGCAGAGACAGATTTCTTTAAGGCTATTCACACTCATTTCCCCCTGGACAGACTTTGCATACCATGTATGTTCACACTCTGCCTTAAATTCCATTGATCTGGTTAAAGACCTTATATCATACTCATGTGATTCTGATAAAACTGAGGCCTTTGCCATTGTGTTTCCTGAGTCCCATACACACATAAGAGAGTGCCCTACCTACTAAATTAAAGTTCTAAAATCATTTCCTATAGAAATTTCCTCCAGGACCTTCCATATACACTCTATTTCAATAGGTATTCTCTGAATAGTCATGAATAGAAGAAAAGCTAGGCTATTCTAACAAGGCCATACATTTCTACAAAATTTCTCCGGTCTTTTTGAGTTTGAGGACTTTTCATTAGGTGATTTCACGAAAATTCTTACTTTTAGTACCTTTGTGATTGAGAGAGTACATACTAGTAGAAAACTATGATTTTTAAATGGATCTACTACTTTGTTAACCATACAAAATTAAAAATATTTCAGTGCCGCCTCAGCCAATGTTTGTATACTTTCAAAGTTTGCAGACTCCTTGTAATAACCACCAGGACTCTGTGGGACACAGAGTGAGTACCACTGATTTATGTTATACCCGCTTCCAGAAGGATTTGAGGCAAATGAGCAGTGAGTGTTGGTTATTACCAGGATAGAGCACATGGTATTTGTTTATTTCTACTACGTCTTGTCCCAGACAGGTTTAAAGGCAGTGTATGAGGATATATATCATAAAAGATAGCAGAAGTAAAAGTGAAGGAAAATGAAACCAAAGATGAGGACAAAGTGGAAGTAGGATAAAAAGCCACATGGTCCGTCTTACGTGTCAGCATCTCTTTATCCTCATGCATAAATTCTCATACATAAAATGCAGAGCCCCACGTCTAGCTCCTTTGGAATTTGGCTTTATTCCTTGATCTAAAATTATATTCATTTTCTTCTCTAATTGTCCCCATAATTCGTTCACATTAGTTTTTCCTTTGCCTTTGCTTTCATCATTCCTCTGAAATCCATCTCCTTCATTACCTCTTTCTAAAGTTTCCATTTCCAGCTTTCTCCACCCTCCAAAGTGGCTTCTGTAACATTCATTTGGGAAAATATTACCCACTTTCATATTTTTTTCTTCTTTTTTTAATCCCAGATCTTTGTCTCTCCTGTTATGACATACTTTTGTGCAATGGGCACAGATAAGGAGGTACCCTGGAAATCGTAAAGCACTATATAAATGCAAGGTAGGTTCTTTATGCCAAAAGAGGAAGCCAGTCATTTTTAGAGGAAGCACTATTCTGACCATTTCCAAATGGGAGCCGCTCTCTGTGATATGTAGCGTTAAACTCATGTGGTGTCTCAGCCACATGTATAATATATTCTTAGTAATACCTGTTTGAGAACCATGGCAAGACTCCCTGTGCATAGTTCCATTCACACTCATTTTTTCCAGGCCAAACCACACTTTGCTGATTTTATTGAACTGTTAATTCATCACTATCCAGTTTCCAATCATGAAGAAAATTAGCAGAGTGTCTCATCTCAAATTAGCAGGTGACAACATCTTCGAGCTCCTACCTGCCTCCTTTCTCCTGATACCACCCAAAAAGAGTCAAATTTCTCTTCTGGTCAGAAGGTCACAGATAAATTCTTTCTTCAGTTTGAGTGGTTGGCCCCAACCAGATTGAGTGAGTGAGAGAAAGGCCCGCCACATCATGATTCACCGTGGCTTCCATCCCAAGTGAAGCAGAACCCCAAGTGGACCTCCTGCTGTCACAACGCAACCCCCAGTTATCCAACTGATGGACTGCATGAGCTTTCTTCCTGTTTCCATCTGTCCTTCTCCCCAAGAACTATTGATAAAATTCTCGTGATATTTTGAAACATTAGCTGATATTTCCTCCTGGAATATCCTATTATGTTCTTACTTTCTCCCAACTGGACAAGTAATGCATCTTTCCCTCAAGAAGAATAGATAAGAGAGTCAAATTCTTGGCATTTCTTAAAGCTGAGGTATAAAGATAAAATCATAGATTTGGAAGAAAAAGTCATTTGTCAAAGCCAGCTTTTTCTTGTCCCCAAGACTTTATCTTGGGAGAAAGAAATGATTAAAGGACAAGTAAAGAGATTAGAATGTTGGAAGGGCTGAGGAGGAGTTATATATCCTGCCCCCAAAAATAGGTTGAGACTTCGAGAGAAGTGATCAAATCTCAATAAATTTGTGGATCCAAGAATAGAAAAAGTCTGTTTTCTATTGCCTAGGACAGCCGATGGTGGGGGTCAGCAAATTCTGTCACGTGGGCCAGCTGCCTGTTTTTGTAAATACACGCCCATTTACTTATGTACTGTCCATGGCTGCTTTATGTTGAGAAGACAGAGTTGGATAGTTGCAAGACCTATCAGCTTGCATAAAATATTTACTATCTAGCCCTTTACAGAAAACATTTGCCAATCCCTGGCCTAGAGCATTGGCTAATTCCAGTTCCCCAAGTAGATGTGTGGAATATTGTGTGGGAATATTGTGCCACTCTGCAGCACATAACACTCAAATGTTTCCCATGAACTCAAAATGGCAAAAAGATGAAGAAAAGCCTAAAATAGTCCTAGTGAGTTTTTTGCAGCTTGTGTGTAGCATGGAAGCAGCAGAATAATGATGGTACAAAAATAACCAAGAATGTCATCAGGGCTTGGAGAAGCCAGCACAGACAAGAACAAAGGAATGACCCGTCAACATTCTTCAGGTCCTTTTGGATCCAATGGTCAAGGACCCAAAAGGATGACTGATGTCATAACAGATGCCAGTCAGGACTGAGAACATGCACCGCAGAGCAGGCTCCAACGCATAAACGCTCTTCAACGAGTTGCAGGGACAGGAAGGTGGAGACCCTATACTCATTCCTTTGTTCATTCATCTGTTCAGCAAATACTCACAGATCACCTATTATCTTCCTATTACTGAACTAGGTGTGGGAAACACAGAATTAAACAAAACATTGTTGATTTTCCCCAAAATATCACCAGACAACCTGATAATAAAGCAAAGATAAATTTATTAGAACTTACTGCATTAAGGGAGAGCATCACCTTGATGGAGTTTTATGAGTGTCTCAGAAAGGAGAAGTCAAAATTAAAATATTATAAGACTTTGGGGTCTGAGCTCAAGTAGTTGAAGGTGGGTCTTTCAAAGTGGGGAATTGAATGTAATTGAGCAGAGATTGTGATGTAATCTTTCAGGATTGGCCAACACAGAGAAGTGAGAGTCTTGAAATGAGTCTTGCTAAGTAAACCATGGTTGATAAGCGAACTGTTTGTCCAGGTGAGTGTATTGCTGAAAAACCGGGACCTTGTCACCACAGCTGAATCAATGAACACAATGGCAAGGGATTGAGGAAAAGAAAGAGTAATTTTTAATTTGCTAGCAAATGAGGATGCGGTAGGCTATTGCCACAAAACCCACAGTCCTCGCGAAGCATTAGCAGTTAGGATTTTTAAAGAGAAATCCATGGGGGAAAAATGTGCTGTCTACATGACTGCAAACATCTGGTGGGGCAATTATGTGAGGGTCCCAGATGTTCTGGCATTGAGCCAGCTGTTATAAGGTTTTAGATAGAGGAGGGGGAGCTGTGGCTTTGCAGGTCAGCGCTTTTCCATCAACCTGCATTTGGCTTTGTGAGGCTGCTCGCAGGAAGGAGGGTGGTAAGATAGGGGAATCTGCAAGTGAGTGTCCTTGGTTGTCTGCCTCTGTGATGAATGGTGGATTCTGGCACTAGGAAGCCAAGGAGTTGGGGTCTGGGAAGCTTTAGCTTCTTGATAGTCTCTGGATATCAGTTTCCCTATAACAAAACTTCAAAGAACCCATACCTAGCCGAACTTCAGTGTGAGCCCCAGCGTGAGGCCACCTGGGCTTTAACAATTTGTAACCTCCGTTTGCCTTGTGAGATTCAGGGATACAAAGGTTAAAAAAACTGATATTTACATGTGAATGTAATTTAGAGGAGCAGGGAAAATGGGATGAGTGCTTTTGGTTTTAACTCCACATATGCTGGCTTTAACGTTGGGGAACTGATATCACAGCCAGCATCAAGCAGATCCTTATCTTTGCTAAATTGTTCTGAAGGAATTTCCTGAAGTAAACAGTGAAGTTATTTATTGGCTTACAGACTTCTCTTTTCTGGGCAAAGGTTTTTTGTAACAAACAATTAAGTCATGCTGACATAGGTGGTCTACAGTCATCGAAGTTGTATTGCCACAAGTGGTCTTGATTCTCAACAAAGTTCTCATGGGGCTTCCATTCTAGTAGGGGAAGATAGACAATAAACAAATTATGTGTATATAATTTGATATATATATATATATCAAGTAGTGACAAGTGCAGTGGAGAAAAAAAAATAAAGCAGAACAAGGTAGAAAGAGATTGGAATAGAGTTGAGGGTGCTGTTTTGTATAATGTGATCAGGAGAGGCTTCATTGATAAGGGAGCAGTTCCTGCAGGATGTGTGTAAGAACCACAAAGACTGGGACAGGAACTGCTTGACAGTATTTCCATCAACCACGTTAGAAACGAGGGCTCAATAATTAGTTCAATAAGAGAAAAATACGGTTGCATTTCTTTCTCACCTGAGACGACAGACTGGAATTTGTAGCTGCTCTACCAGTAAAATAGGCAATCTGCTATTTCTCCTTCTCCTTCACTTTTTTTTTTTTTTTTGTGAGGAAGATCAGCTCTGAGCTAACATCCATGCTAATCCTCCTTTTTTTGCTGAGGAAGACCGGCTCTGAGCTAACATCTACTGCCAATCCTCCTCTTTTTTTTTCCCCCAAAGCCCCAGTAGATAGTTGCATGTCATAGTTGCACATCCTTCTAGTTGCTGTGTGTGGGACGCGGCATGGCCGGAAAAGCGGTGCATCGGTGCACACCGGGATCCCAACCAAGGCCACCAGTAGCGGAGCGCGTGCACTTAACGGCTAAGCCACAGGGCGGCCCCTTCTCCTTCACTTTCTACTTTAGATTCCGCATCCTGCCTCAACTGTTCCTCTTTTTCTGGGTGTGTGACACCCCACCCCCGAGTCTGCTGCTGGAAAAGCAGCTCTGGGCTTGTAGGCCCCCGTGTTTCTGTTCCGCATTTCACCGTGCTTCACTCTCCTCTCTCACTTCCTGGACTTGCTGCAAGCTCTCTATACAGGAAATGCTCCTCCCTCCTGGGGCACAAGTAGCCTCCTTGCCTGTGCAGGTCACTGGGCGAGGATGTTGAAGCCACGGCATTCTGGAAAGAAGAGGAGCCTGAGGTACAGATCGGCAAAAGCATTTCCCTGGCGTACCACATTAGGGCTCTCATAAGCAGCTGAGCTTTCCTGGCGCCTCGCTCGGGTTTGTTCAACAAAGAAGGCTCTCCCAGACCATCTGTGGAATGTGCTACCTCGCTCTGAGAGCTGCTTATGATGGCTTCTACATTGTCTAGGATACCTCAGACCCTCAGGTCTGGACTTTTTTTTTTTGGTGAGGAAGATTCGCCCTAAGCTAACATCCATTGGCAATTCTCCTCTTTTTTTTTTATTTTTTTTTGCTTGAGGAAGATTAGCCCTGAGCTAACATCTGTGCCAATCTTCCTCTATTTTGTATGTGGGTTGCCACCACAGCATGGCTGGTGAGTGGAGTGTGTCCTCACCCGGAGTCCGAACCCATGAACGCAGGCTGCCAAAGCAGAGTACGTGAAATTTTAACCATTCCGCCACAGGGCTGGCCCCTAGGTCTGGAGTTTTTATTTAAAATAATTATAACTTCTTTGCAGTTTGCAATGCGTTTCTATATTCATTTGCACTTGACACAAAACTCGGAGGTAGTCTGGAGGACGACAAGGATGGTGATGACGTTAGCTGCTAACCTTTAGTGGACTACTAACTTTGGGCCCCTGTCAGTTCTAAGTGGTTTACATATATTATTATTTCATCCTCATGAAATCCCCTAAGATTATTATATCTCTGCTTTATTGGGTAGGAAATGAGAGAGAATTAAGGTAAATCATCCCAGGTATGTTAGCTGTATGAGACTGAGTCAGGATTTAAACCCAGAAGGTCCGATCTGGAGCCTGCACATTCAGCACTCTGCTGTATGCCTCTATGGTGTCTCTGTTCTGCAGGTACAGAAACAGAGGCTCCACCACTGCTGTTCAATGATGGAGCTAGAAATATAACCCCTGGTTTAGCAAACTTTCCACCTCCTAAAACCTCCCTTTTAATACCTAGCACTTTTTGGCAAAGTTCAAAATGGAAGGTCTAGGAAGCTGCTTTGTTTAACCTGGAAGATGGGATAAAAATGGACTTGGAATGAAGCTAATTTTTCACTATTAAAGGCAGCTTAGGAAGTTCCAGACTTCACTATCCAGCCCCTTTCCTCCTCCTGTAGCCTTGGTAATAGGTCATTGGTCATGTAAACTCCTGCATTATATGAGCTCGATGTAAGGGCCGGAAGTTCCCTGAGGAAGGACCGATCTCCATGCAGTCATGACAAGATATTTACAAACTCCGTTCTCATAGACTGAACATGAAGGATAATGCTTCCCCTTGAGGACTGCTTACTCTATGACATTTACAATCCTTATTTTTTGCAGTTTCTCTTTTCTTAACTTGTAAATAGTTTGCATCCAGAAGTTTAAGCAAAAAAGCTGGGATATGGATATATTAATGGATTCATCTGGGCATAAGCTACAATTTGAAATAAACAGCTTCTCAGTGAACAACTTTATTTTTAGGGTTATTTAGTTTATTCTCTTGAATATTCTGTTGCTCACCGTGGTCTATGAGCACATATACTTGATATGCAGCACCCTGAGCAGCTAAAATGGAGTGAATGCGAAGTACGTAGAATAATTTCCGCATATAATTCACGTCTCTTCATGTTCTCTCTCTGCTGAGTCCTTTGGCTCATAGGTGGAAGTGCTACATTTGCCCATTTTCATCTTCAAAGAATTTTTCCAGACAGTTGGTGATTAATCTTTATAACCCCCTTTAGAACCATTTGCATTCTCTCTCTTTTACAGGTGGAAAAACTGAGGTAGAAAAGTCAGGAAGTTAAGACACTTGACAAAAGCTGAAAAGGGTGTTCTATGAGCTGAGATTAAGAAGAGGCTAGATCTTTTCCTCAAGTTGTGTGCTCACAGTTCTCCTGCTCCATGAAAAATACATGCCATTTAAATAGTTACCTTTTGCTAACAGCAGCAAAAATAATGCCTACAAATGTTAATTAAGCAGCCACAAGATGATTAAAACACTGATTTCGGCCTCCCCAGCGAGAGGATTTTCTTATTGACTCTCAGACACCTACTGTGATCTATCTGCATGAGCTGAAACAAAACAAAATTTCTGATCAAAGGGTTTTGTCCCGGGGAGATCAACTTTGCCAGAAGATACTCTTCACATGGCTGGTAAGGAGTGGATGCTTATCTGATGTGCAGCCAGAAATGCCAGCACAAGTCTTACAAAGGGATTTGTAGTCAAGAACAGTAACCCTCTGGGGGCCAGGTGCCAACTATGCTGCCCCTTATCTGCTCCTACCGTTTCTTGACCAAAGGGCCATCTCTGCCTACTGCTTCGATAGACGAGGTCTCTACAGCTATAAGCAGTCTTGTGTTCCTTGCCTGTAGCCACAAGATACCCAGTGAGCTTGGCGGGGAGGAGACAAGGGTCAGCTTTACTTTTCTTCCCTCATCCAGCAAGTTCTTTCTCTGCTAAGTTGGGGACTGTCTTCATCGCCCCCACTGAGCACAGAGGCTGGCTGGGTGCACCGTTTCCTGTCCAGGGATTGTTTCTCCAGGCCTTTTCTCTGCATTCCCACAGGTTAAGACTGGCATCTTTGCTTTCGTGCTCCCTCCTGCCCTCCCTGGCATAGGAGCCACGGGAACTCTTCTTCTCTTTAATGCAACTCTTGTGAACATTGTGGGATGAGGGCCTTCTTTATTGCCTGGGCTTTTCCCCAACTCTGGGCTCTCTCTCTCTCTCTCTTTTTTTAACTAGAGTCTCTTCTTTACAGCCTTGCTGCTGTCACTGAGAATTCAGGTACGTGCTTGGTGGATAGGTGACCCCCAGTTTTCATACCAGGAGTTGACTCACAGCCTGGCTGTCTAGCATTGTCTGAGGCCACAGACTCTTGTCATTAAATGAAGGGGAGCTTTTCTAACAGAAAAGATTTCAGTTACAAGCAAGAATCCATAGGAAGAAGAATCTTAAAGCAAGAAACACCATATTCATTTAGTCTGAAAAATAGTCTCACAGATGTTAGGACTAAAAAGCCACAATGCAGACACTAAAGGAACTCAGGAGGTAATGGAGGAGACACAGGTAGACAACACTCATGACGCAGAAGGTAAGTGTCCTGACAGATGTATCCAAAAGGGGCACCAAAATCAGACTGTTGGGTTTAGGAAAGCTGCCTGGAAGAGTGATGCTCAGGTTGAGTTTTGAAGGATAATTGTAGATAAGACTACTTAGGAAGCTGTTACAATTATCAGGTGAGACAGTAATCCAAGTAGACAGATTACAGCAATTAAGTAGAAAGAATATACAGGATCTGGTGACTCACTGCCTTATAGAGGAAGCGAGGTTGATTGTGAGAGAAATGGAAAGATTATGAATAGCCGTCAGATTTCTCTTTTGAGTGTCTGTGTTGATGAATGTGCCAGTCATTGAGAGGGGAATGCAGGAAGAGGATTGGGCTTGTCAGGGAGGAAATGATTTTGGTTTTGGGCATGTTGCCTTTGAGGTGCTTGTAGGTCATCCAAGTGAAGATGACACCCTACTTGCCTGTGTTTCACAGACTCAGCTGCAGACGCAAAGTAATGAACGCATTGCCAGGTCCTAGAGGGCAGTTCCCAATTAGCAGGAAGTCTTAGCATTTCCTCAGTAGCAGAAAACCTTTTCCAGTTCCTCGTGGATGCATAGACTTAGAGAGCAACGTCTAGCCTCCTTTTGAAGATTCGTCTAAGCTTAGCAGCAAGCTTGGGCACCGTTAGAAGAAACAAGTGCTACAGTCGACTGCTGCAGGAAGGAGGACAAAGGCGGAACAGGGATTTCTGCTGCCCCTAACGTCGAGTGCTAGGGATTATGAGGACCTTCTCTGGCTAACTCTGAGCCTACTTTATTCACATATGAATAAGAATCCAGGAAGCTCATATTTACCGAACCATAGCATGAATAGATGACTTTATCTGGGAAAAAGAGACCCTTCTGCCCTTCAGTGCTCTGAATCAGAAATCCTCAGTAGCCTAGGATATCCTTGACCCCGGACAAAGTCAGGAAGACATGGAATCAAAATCTGAAAAACTAGGACAATCTCCCTCGACATCTCCCCCTCACACTCAACTCTGTAAAATAGAGCAATTCATCGTGGTTCAAGGGTCTCTTCCGCATCAGGCACTGTGCTAAGTACCATGACTCAGAGACAGGAAGAGAAATGACAAGATATGGTCTCAACCTTCAGGGTGCTTAGGGCCTAGAAGAAGAAATATGTATTTAAAAAAAAACATTATGACATAAATTCTTGACTTGTTCTCTTGACAGTTTTACCTCTCAATAGGTTAAGAACACAATGAGAGGAACCAGTGCTTTGGGTTTACCTAAGAGAGACATACAGGAAAGAATCATTAAACTCACATTTTATTTTCCTCTCAAAGAAAATTATCTTTAGTAGAAAATATTATGTTAGACGTTAGTAAAAGGGAATTAAGACTTGGAGGAGGGAAAAGTTCAAGTGTCCTGGTGTGGATGAACTTCATCCCAGATTACCCTCAGAACCTACAGGTACAACCCAAATGCTACTTAGTGATTTCTGAGGAAATGAGAAGTTCCGGAGAGGTACTCCCAAACTGAAGGCAATAGTCTTGGTTTTCGGAAAAAATAACCAAAAAAAACAAATGAAGGGTAAATTTTTCAAACTACAAGCAGATGAGATTAATGATAATGCAGGGCAATGTTCTAGACTGAATTTGCTTTTTATAAAACTGCTCACAAATACTTAGAAAACGGAGCACAATTAACACAAATCAACTTTCTTAATTAAGAGTGAATCATGCCAAACTCACCCTACTTCCTTTTTGATATAGCCGCTACACTGACGCATCATGAGAACACAGTAGACATTGTGTATCCAATTTATTTGGGAACACCACATGTGGTTTTAGAGCCACGATTCCGAAGATATTGCAGGAACATTAAAAATTCTCAGAACATAGCCTTTTAGAGCCTTCCTTTAGGTGTAATTAAATTCCCATGTATTTGCAGTGTCCTAGTGCCCAATCAACTGAGAGCCGTCGTACAGCCCAGGAGGCTATTAGAGAGAGCCCAGCGGTTACATTTTAGTTATTTACTCGCTTTATCTCATGCTATACTCTCTTGCTCAACTCTTCAACCTTTCCATTAATCTGTCAGCCTTTCTTCAGACTGTGTTTGCTTTAAGGTGCTTTTCTAAGACCCTGGGACTTGATTAGGAAGATATCTATGCAATTCATCAAAGCCAGAGGAAAAGCTAAGCAGTCTTTCAAGTTTCAAGTATAATGTCACTTTTTGCTTTGCTTCCATGTTTATTAACTAGGTCAAGTAGTGGACACGGGCCCCTGAGGGTCTCTGTTTGACCTTGATTTGGGCCTGGCTGCCTTGAAAAAAACACCTGGACTCCGAGTATAGATTGCTTTTGATTTTGGTGACACTAGATCAATGGCTTTCCATTTTTTTCTGCCATGATTCATATTACAGACAGCCTGTAAAAGTGCACCACACTCTCATGGTTATACCCAGATTATAGGGTGTGGCAAGGATCAGAAGGGGTGCGGTTTATGTGCTATTCTTGGAAGTCTACTTTAAGTCCACCTTTTCCTTTTTTACTCAAAAGAACATATTGAGTTGCGAGTCAAATTATGTTATTACAGTGATATAATCTTGAATCTGTTCTAACATTTATGAAAAATCCAACTGTCTCTGTACCTTGGTATTTATTAAAGGTGACAAATTGCAACATCTCATAACTGATTGTACCACACAAGTGAGTTGTGACTCTAGGACTGAGAATTGGACTAGGTATAGTGATGCAGCCAACGGCTTAAAACTTCAACATGAATTACTTATTATATTGGGGGAAAATACAGTTCCTGAAGACATTTGTGCTTCTGATGATTGAGCATGTTCCCAGCAGACAGGTCAAAAAGGTAAGTCTTTGTCTTCCATATTTCAGTTAATTGTTTTTGAGATTTCAACAAACAAACAAACAACAACAAAAACCCTTCATCTATGGACTTTCTCTACTTTAAGTACCCTATACCTCTGCTCCCTTTTTCTTCGTGCTATTAAAATCTGCATTCATCAAAAGGTGGGACATCATTCATTAACACCATAGTATAACTTTAAGTGTACTTTATTTTTCCAGAAGAGACATATTGTTTGCATTTTTTGCCTTATTTCAACTGTAGAGTTAAAACTAATTCTATCCTATAATTATATTTTTAAGTACCTGTCCTAAAATCAGGTGGTTTGAGGCTTTAAATTGGGTGTAAGATGAGTCATCCGTTTTTGAAATCATACAAAATAGGCCAAGAAGACTATGTTGATTCACAGCATTCCCTCAAAAGAGGGTCTATTTCACTGAAATTTAAAAATTGCCCCTCTTTTTAGGAAGAGCAGTTTGATTCAGCCCATTTTCACAGACCAACTCTTTCAAATAAGAGTAGTATAAATTAAATAACAAAATCAAATCTCAAAGAGAAAGAAAAAAAAGAAAATCAAGGCTTTTTGTCAACTATGACCCATACACAGACTTAGAATCCCTCCTGAGTAATTCTTTTATAATTCTATCTACACCCTTTCTGAATTAGTTAAGTACCTATGGTAAGCAACTAATCAGGATTTTGTTTTTTAATTAAAAATTAGGGCTCAATATTGGGAAAAATCTCCCATTGACTAATCTAAGCGCTTAGGCACTTAAATTCAGTTTAAAACAAATTATAACCTGATTAGGTATTTGCTACATTTCAATTTCTTTAATTTGAAAAGTCAAATTGGGGATAATAACCACCATTTAAAATAAAAAAGTCTGAAAAATACCACGGGCATTTGTGAAGAAGGTAAACACAACATGGAATTTAAAGGAGTATCCAAGTTCCCCGTCTGCTATGTGGTTCTCAAGCCCGCGGGCCCGAGTTCCTTTTGAGGTGTCAAGTTAGCGTAAGTAATGAGATTGTTTGACTGGCAGGGTTTCTCATCTGTGAAACTCTGCTCTCCTCAGTGTCGTTACTGACTGCCTCCTCTGCACTTCAGTATTGCCATGGTGGGGAACCTGGAAGAGGTTGAGGCCTGGTTTCTGTTTTCACGGTGCCAAGACAAGCTTCCTAAAACACAGACTCATTCACCACCTCTGTCTTAGTCGGCTTGTGCTGCCATAACAAAATATCACAGACTGGGTGGCTTAAACAACAGACAGTTACTTCTCACAGTTCTGGAGGCTGGGAAGTCTGAGGTCAGGGTTGCCAGCATGGTTGAGTTCTGGTGAGAGCTCTCCTCCTGGCTGGCAGATGGCTGCCTTCTTGCTACATCCTCATAAGTCAGAGAAAGGAAGCTCTGATGTCTCTTCCTCTTCTTATAAAGGCACTAACTCCATCATGGGGACTCCACCTTCATGACCTCATCTAAACCTAATTACCTCCCAAAGGCGCCACCTCCTAACACTATCACACCGTGGGTTAGGGCTTCAACAATAAATTTTGAAGGGAAGGATACAAACATTCAGTCACCACAACTTCCTCACTTAAAAGCCCTTTAAAGCATCTCCCACCTTGAATTCAAAGCCTCTCTCCCACTTCTCCCTGACTCTCTCCCCACTGCACACCCCCCCACCTCTCATCCCTCACCCTAAAGTCTGCCCCTCATCTATTCCAAACCACCTGCCGTGTGATTTCTGATGACTCTATACATTATGTTCCAATGGTCTGCAATCCCTTCCTTAACTTGTCTACCTGAAAAATTCTTCCTCTGTTAAAATGGCGAATATAGCCTCTCTCCTGTTGCCCATTTTACCCCGGGCTTTCTCTCATTCAGTCAGCTAAGGCATTTATTCTCAGCAATAAGTTGTCTCAGGCATTATTGTCTCAGGAAAAGCAGAAAGAAAAGACAAAAAGTTCATCCTTGCCTTTTGATTTTTAAAAGCCTTAGGCCTTTAGAGGAAGAGAGTCCATAGATTTGAGAAAATAATGATGCATAAAAGCAGTCTGCCCCTTCCCCTCCCCCAATGAAGCCACCAGAGATGAATTCTCTACTCTTTGGGGAGGAAGGAGCAGAAATGAGGAATGAGTAACCAGCAGGGGAGGGTCCCAGAAAAAGAGAAGATGGACAGGGAGAGGCAGATCTTGTAGAAAGGTATGTGTGACCTAGAGCACAGGGGGCTGTATCTCACCCCGGTGGGGTGGGGGGAGCAGCGCCCAGAGAAGGAATGGTGTGTGATTCATCTCAGCAGACGGCCCTAGAGCCCCACGTGGGACCCGCCAGTCCAGGGAGCCGTGACATCTCAGAATGATCTCATGAAGGAAAGTGTGGTAGGATTTTAGCACCATAGCTTTTCCAAGTGCGGCAGCAGCGGGAAGAAAGTTGCCGGAGGCATTTGCTAGATTGGAAGCGGCCTTTTACTGCGCGTGAGGGATGACCCGGTCGTAACCCTCATGGACCAGCCCTTTGGAGCAGGTAGGAGGATGGATGTCCCTGTAGATGCCAGCTCCCGTCCCCTCCACACAACACCTACACACTACGAACATCCCCAGAAGGGGGCTGCAACCCCAAACTGACTGCGTGAACATTCCACCATCTGGCAGAACGGGCACGCAAGATAGAAATTAAGTTGAATTTAAAAAAATTAAATAGAATATATTGCACATCAGAATTTGCAGACAGAGATCCTAACCCGTACAAGTCTTTTAGACTCAGCTTTGACATCAATCTTATGAACCTTCTGATAACTCTCCTCGGGAAAATGAGGGACTCTTTCTTTTTTAAAAAAAAAGAAAAAATTCCTTCTTCATAAGGTTATTATAAGGATTAATGGTAGCATGTTTGTAAAAGACTCCACACAACACCTGATTCATTGACAGCCCTCCAACTTGTCTAGCTCACCTTGGTTTGTGTGGTGCCTGGCACAAAGAACTCATATATAATCTACGATATAGTTAATAGAAAAAATTGGCACATATAAAATATGTACATTTATAGATGATGTACTATTCTCGCCATATTTGTAGAGTGGTACATAACCTATAAATGCAGTAATAGTACAGAACGGAGGGAGAGATCACTTCTGTTAAGTCCAGCTTCTTAAAATCTGAACTGCAGGGAGCAAGAAAGTTTGTTTGGCAAAGAAATCAGATACCCCTGTTCAGAATATGAGATCAATTATCTCCCATCGCCTGGACCAGAGCAAATTTTGCCTCTGATTCTAGCTTAAAGAATGTACAATAATTTTCAGTGCTCCTCTGTCCACACTCATCAAAATTTTTTATCTCTACGGCGTTCATTCAAATTTGAGGCCACTGAGAAATGCAGGGCCACATTGCAGTGAGAGATGTCAGCAGCTGTTACAAGATGACAAGAGACAAGAGTTTTCCTTCTCCAGGAGAAAGGAAGGGGAGGCTGCGGTTCACAGGAGGAGGGAGCAGCAGCAAGCATCTCCTCCTTGATGGCAGCGGCCAGCCCCCTGGCTCCGAATCCCAGGTTGCCTCACCTTCTGTGGTGCTGCTGGGACATTAGACCACAGCGCAGGATGCTGGACTCCTTGGAGAGGTCTGTGGCTGTGACTATTTGGCGGCATGAAGGAAAGTGACACCAGCATCACTAATCAGATACCTGGTAGGTGTCTTCATCCACATGAAGTAGAAAATTAATTGGAGAACAGACCCACCGTGAAGGTGTGAGACAACCAAGAGGGTGACTTGATGTATGCTGCACTTGGCTAGACAAAAGAAATTCTGTAAATTAATTGCCAGATGAGAATGAAATGCAGTGTTCTGTCTGATCCAGGAGTCCTTCCCTTTCCTGTCTCCCCACCCCCTTCCCTCTCCTTCTCCTCCCTGTTTGCTTATCAACCAGCCCCTCCATCCCTTATGAGATATTCATTAGTTGAACAGCCTTGGGATAGACACAGGTTAGGGAACTTTTGTCCCAACGATGACATAAAAACCCCAAACCTTCAATGCGAGCCAGAAGAGAGAAAGAGAAAGGAAATGATTTTTGTAAGAAGTCCTAAATTGAGGGACTCTTGTTGAAGCTTTAGAGCTGAGAAAGGATTGTGACTATGTAGAATGGTGGCATCTGTGTTTTTCCACTGAAGTCAGAACTGGGATTAATAGACGAACTAGAGTGGGTTAGAGAGGGAAATATTGGGGAAAATACCTCAAGTGTACTGGGAGGCTCTGCGACCCAGGGAGCCGAGACGCATAGATTCACCTCAGTTGTCTTATCGGTGTTTTTTTTTTTTTGGAGTAGTGTAATGTAAAGACGTTGGACCAAGGTTTCTCTTCCCTGATATTTCTGACATTTTGGGGTGCAATGTATTGTAGGATGTTTAGCTGCTTCCCTGGCCTCTACCTACTAGATACCAGTAGCATTCTCCCAAGTTGTGACAACCAAATATGTCTCCAAACATTGCGAAATGTCCCGGGGACGGGGGTGGTGGTGGTGGTGGTCGTGGGAGGGCAGGAATCGCCCCTGGTTGAGAACCACTGCGTTAGAGGGCAGAACTAGCTGATGTTTTAGCCCTGTGATTTCTGGAGTCTAAAGGTAAAGCAGAAAACTTTTTGATAGTGAACTGACACTGATTCCAGGTTGTTCTAAGTTCCAGAGTAGAATGAATTGAAATTTTTATGCCACCTGTTGAGAAATTCCTCAACTACTCTGGGTGTAACAGGTACACGATAGTGTTCACTTGGAGATGCATTTCTATCCATAACATTCTTTAAAAAGTCTAAGGAAGAAGAGTGTTTGTAGAGATGCCAGAGAGGTGGATGTTAAAGGGGGAATAAAGATAGAAATAAGAGCCATTTCACTTCTTTTGTCAAAAATTGTAGATTAAAATAGAAATATTAGAGTCCACAGAGATTAAAGATACTACAAAATCCTAAAGATAATACAAAATCACAGCACAATAGCAAAAAACCAAATAATCCAATTAAAAAACAGGCAAAGGAGACAAATGGACATTTTTCCAAAGAAGATATTCAAATAGTCAACAGGTACGTGAAAAGATGCTCAGCATCACTAATCATCAGGGAAATGCAAATCAAAACCACAGTGAATTATCACCTCACATCTGTTAGAATGACTGTCATCAAAAAGACAAGAGATTAACAAATGCTGGTAAGGATGTGGAAAAACAGGAAGCCTTGTGCACTGTTGGTGGGAATGTGAGTTCGTACAGCTACTGTGGAAAACAGTATGGAAGTTCCTAAAAAATTAAAAATAGAACTATCATATGATCCAGCAGTTCCACTTCTGGGAATATATCTGAAGGGAAAAAAATCACTATGTCGAAGAGCTATCTGTACCCCCACGTTCACTGAAGTATTATTTACAATGGCCAAGACACAGAAACAAACCTAAGTGTCCATTGACAGATGAATGGATAAAGAAAATGTGGTATATATATGCTGTATGTCAGTTATATCTCAATAAAACTGAAAGAAAAAATAAAAAATACTACAAAATCCACCTTAATGACAAATAACTCCAAGTGTCCCAATGGCAAGAGAGAAGTAAAAATAAAGTTGATGAATGGAATTGAGGCCACAGCAATACCTAATCACACCCCATTCTCTTTAACCCTTCCAACCACTGACCTCAGACCAGAGCTCTGCTTCCCACTTAAGGAATTCAGCATTGTACATTAGCTGCTACCCTCTTTGGAGTCCAAACACACAGGGAAAAAGCATTTGAATTGGGTTTGAAACTTTAATAAGCAATTCGAAATACACCTGAGATAAAGTGGTGAACACAGGTAATCACATTTGCAGAGTGACACATAAATAAGCATTCAGCTGCAAGTAAATCCCATGACGGACTCTGAGAGAAGAAAGTACAGATGTTGGGTTTAAAAAGCAGAAGAACAGGGGCGGACCCAGTGGTGCAAGCGGTTAAGTACGCTCCGCTGAGGCGGCCCGGGGTTCGCCTGTTCGGATCCCGGCACACACCGATGCACAAAGTGGAGGAAGATGGTCACGAATGTTAGCCCAGGGCCAGTCTTCCTCAGCAAAAAAATAAGAGGATTGGCCGATGTTAGCACAGGGCTGATCTTCCTCACACACACAAACAAAAAAAATAAAAAGCAGAACAGGGTTAAAACACCCAACACACGAAATGATGGATAAAGCAGCCTTCAGCTTTTAACTAAATGGCATGAATCTTGAATAATACCTGTATTTGAGAGGTTAAAAAAAAGTTTGGACGTTGTATTCCACTTTGCCCTTTCCACCTTGGTGCTTGCAATAGTCTTGATGCTTTTCTAGTTTTCCCAGGGCACTTGACCCCCAATCACTCACAACTCATTGAGAGATTAGATAAGTATTATCTGGAGAACAATGAGAGATGGTGGATAAACTGGAATGGCTTACAAAGAGGATACAAAGAGCGGTTATCATCAGGGTAGCACAGGACTGGGATGAGGGTCCTGTGTGCTCCATCAGAGTAAGAGCCTGAGCCCACCATTACCATCTAATCCTTTTTAAAAGGTCAAAGAAGGTCAAAGAGATATTGACAAAATTTGCAAATCGCACAAAGCTTGCAGGTAGGGGAGATAAAGACGATGACATATTACAAACCTAGCAGGATATAGATAATTCAAGGCACTAGTTGAAAAAAAGTGAGATGAAGTTTAATATAAAGACATACAAGATAATATATGCGCCTGAGAGAAAATAACTCTCAGCACAGATTCAAATTATGGGGGTATTACTCAGGAAGCTGTCGTGCTGAGTGAGATTTGGGGAGGATGGTGGATAACAAATTGAATAGGAGTTCACAGTGCACTGCCACGAGGAAGAAGGGCAGTGCTATTTTGAGATATGTAGACGATGTACAGCGATCTTTCAAGTACAAGAGGGGACGGAGTGTTGCTTTACATTGTGTCGGTAAAATCTCACCTTGAACTCCCTGGTGCCCTGACTTTAACAAAGATGGCAATGAGGTAGGAGATTTAGCAAAGATAGTCATTTGAATGCTATTCAAAATGATGCACAGTTTCCCTAGGAGAAGCAGAATTGTCTTCTCATGCCAGGCAAACACACATTTATAAAGAAGTTTTCTCATAGTAAGGTCTTCCTGCTATTATATTTTCTTTAATGCCTTATTGACTTTCAGGAAGGAGAAAATAACTACTTAGAAAACAAGAAAGAAAGAAACAACCAAATAAATTCTTTTAGGGAGTGAAAAAAGGAGATTTTTCATGCGTTCAGTAATATTTATTGGGTATAAATTCCTGCCTGCTAAAACCTTTGACTCTAATAGGAAAAGTGCTGACAAAATTATCATACAAGGATAAATTACTTCTTATATTAGACTAATATTTTAAAACTAATTTTAGAATAATAAAGATTCAAAGGAGAGATCTTGTTCTGTGAGTCAATTAGGGAAGTTTTCAAAGACCCCTGTCCTCCATTCACACTATTGAAAGATCAGTAACAGTGGGAGAGGGCAGATGATTGAATGGGAAGAAACTAGAGCCTGTGAAGCTGGTAGGAGGGAAATGATTGGCCTCTGAGCAGCTAGTGGGGGTGTTGGGAATGGAAGGGAACAGGATAGAGAGTTTGTGTGAAGGAAAAATCAGTAATACTTAGGAAGATCAAGTCTTTGTAATCAGACATACTAGATTTTAATCTGGGCTCTAGTACTTAGTAGATACATAGCGTGCAATTTATTTAATCTCTCTGAGAATCAGACTTTTTAATCAAATTATAAAAATGACTTTGCAAGACTATTATGAGAATTAGAAATAATATAATAGGTGAAGCACTTAGATGTCAAAGCCTGTAGAAGGTCTATGATAAACATTTACAATTTTAGTGACTGATTAGTTTCTGAAGTCGTAGAGAAAAAAGAATAAAAGACTATGAGGTTTTATTCCTGGAGTAGTTTTTAGAAATACAGCAGACAGAAGGAGAATTTATTAGCTTGACAAGGTGCTAGAACTGCGTTTCACCCATGTTGAATTTGAAGAGATTGTAGACTATCCTGGCTTTTAATTTTACCAGAATTTGCCTCTTGAGCACTACTAAATATGGTGAGAGGAGAGTCACTAAAATAGTACAGTTGTATAAAAATTCTGAACCCAGTTTTCAACACTTAGAGAGAGAAATAGCAATGTGTTAGCATTTCTGTAGAACAGATTTTGAACATTTTGATGGGCTTAGGTCAAACTGAAAAACTCAGCGCTAAAAATTCTCAGCTCATTGGATGATATGTATTATTTTTTAAAAACGTAAATATTTAGCTAAAGTTATAGGAATTACTCATGCTCAGTTTCTAATTCACATTTAATTTCACACAAATAATGGCAATGTTTTTAAGCAAATCAAGAGTGTGTGTAGTGGGGAAATTTCCATATGGGGGTATCCGGATAAATTAATAAGCAAAACCGTAAATTAACAACAATCCAGTTAGAAGACATAGTGAGACTATTAACCTTGGGTCTGTGGCACCTTGCATTGAGATTTATCTTGTCTTTACCTTTTATGTTTATAGAATGTTATCTACAGGAACAAAATATGAATATCTGGTTAAAACAGTCACTGTATGATGCATCTATGGACACTCATTTATTCCATTTTGTTTTTGTTCAAAAGATGTTTTTATTTCTGTCATTCAAAAAATAATCACTTCTTAAACCTAAAATGATGCATTGAAAGTTAAAATATAATCAGTATCATAATGGCTGAAGTGTACCTAATTTTACTGACAACAACTTGCTAATAAAGGAGAGAAGAGTTAATATTAATAGTTACAATCATCTTTCTAATCACCCAAATTTATTTTCACACTTTAACATTCTAGAGAAGAGATCAGCAAACTTTTTCTGTAAAGGAGCAGATGGTAAATATTTTAGGTTTTGTGGGCCAAGGGGCAAAATCTAGGATATTATGCAGGTACTTATATAAAAGAGAAAAAACAAATGTTCACAAATTTTTAAAATAATAATAATCAAATATTATTAATCAATATAACTTAGTTAATAATAAATGAATATAATTTTTTGTGATATATGTCTATTAATGAGAAGAATGGAATTCTTTCGGGGTATAACATTTTGCTTAATTGGGGGCCAAACTTAGTGTTCTCTATCCTCCTGGTGGAAATGTGGCCTCATTCTCCTAATTCTCCTACAAAACCTTCCCTTGCTTCTCTGAAACACAGTGATCTTTCTTCCAGGGAACTTTCTGGAATGTGTCGCCAGCACCTTTCTTTTGGCACTTATGTACTATCATCTTAGTGTTGGACCATTTTCAACATGAGGAGGCAGGTTTGGAGCACAGACTCTGAGGTGAGTATCCCTGACTGTGAATTTCAGCAGAATTGAAATTCGTTAGTTGTGTGATCTGTGACTATTTACTTCAGTTGGCTCATCTATAAAATGAATAATGGTACCTACTTCACAGGGTTATTGTAAAGATTAAATGAATTAAGAAATGCAAAGATTTAGAACAATGCATGACACATTGTAAAGCACTTGATATAAATATTAACCTTCTTTTGATTTTTTAAAAAATGTAAATCATCCTTAGCTCATAGGCTGTACAAAAATAGGCAGTGGGCTGGATTTGGATCGTCAACTATATTTTGCTAAAATTTTTTCTTTCCCTTAAACTATCCTTATCTGTGTATTAGAATTGAAATTTAAGAGCCAGAATGAATTTTAAACTGTTGTCAAAATTATCTCACTCATTATACAGATAGAGAAACTGCCTTTACAATCTAGCTCATTAGTGACAGGTGCCATAGTAGAACCTGCATATCTGGGACTTCCTACAATTGCAAGTCATAAAGTGTAGCCTGAGATGGGTACTGAGAACAGCAAGGCAGAAGTCTTCTGGAGTTAGAATTGGTGAGTTCAGACATTTAAGTCTTGCTCAGCTCCAAAAAGGGGACCCGATGTGCTGGCCTCCGGCCTGAGTTATAGAAGTTGTGAGGACTTAGGAATTATTCCTTCAGACTATAAGAATCCAGGGAAAAGGCAGGATTTGCAATATATAACCCTTTCTGCTCTAGGATCTAAACACCCATAGGATCTCTATTAGTGTGCTAGGGCTACCATATCAAAGTATCACAGATCAAGTGGTTTAAACAACAGAAATTTATCTCCTTGCAGTTGTGTAGGCTGGAAGTTCAAAACCAAGTTGTTGACAGAGTTGGTTTCTTCTCCGGCCTCTCTCCTTGGCTTGTAGATGGTTATCTTCTCCCTGTGTTTACACATCGTCTTCCCTCTGTAAGTATCTGTGTCCTAATCTCCTCTTCTTATGAGGACACCAGTCATATTGGATTAGGGCCCCCACTAGTGATCTCATAAATTGAGGTTAAAAACTAAATTACCTCTTTAAAGGCACTATCTCTGAATAGAGTCATATTCTGAGGTAATGGGAGTTAGGACTTCAACACTGAATTTTAGGGGGACACAATTCAGGCCATAACAGGATCCCAACTCTGATATTTTAGAAAGGTATTTTTTTGTACCTATGTGATTCTGTAACACTCACACTGAGTACAAGATGGTAGATCGATAAGAAATGGACGTACTTTATATAATCTTCTCTTTATAAAACTTTATATAATCTTCTCCCTTTCAATGTTGGAAGTAAAATGGACTGTCATGACCAAATCTCCCAAATACTCCATGGGTCTTAATTTTCTCATCCATAAAACAAAAACCCTGACCTGACTTACAGAGGCAGAGCAGAAGTGAATAAATGTTTGCCAAGTACCTTGAGGTCCCAGAGGAAAGTAATTCCATCTGCCCAAAGCATTCAGGTTATGTATTACAGTTTCAGAATTATATTTTTAACCAAGTAATATTTCACAGGGATAACATAATTACCAAATGAAGTCCCCTTGAATGTTAATTATAGAGAGGTATTGAAATACAACATGATTTATTTTTTCTGAAATATTCTTTACTTTTTCATACAATGTAATTTAGAGAGCATTGTGCCTACAGCACTCCGTTTAAAGTCACCTTGCCCCTTCACAAATCCTGTCCTGCTAGAAATATATGTAAATTAGTGCATGGTGTACAGTTTTTCACCTTACAGATGTTTCTGAACATTTCTGACTGAAATGTGAGTAGAGATAACTCTTTCTAGGAAAAGCATTAAAAAGACAAAATTTGTCTACATTGCTCTACACTTCTTTGATAAGAATCCCTTTATTTTGGTTAAGCGTATTTATCTTCTTTTGAAATAGAAAGGGTAGATATCTTATAGATGAGGAAACTGACATTCACAGATGTTTAGTAATTTGCCCAAGGTCACAGAGTTTGTAAGCAGTGGAGTCAAGACTAACATCCAAGTTTATCTGACCCTATCCTAGTGCTTTCATTATAACATTGCTTTCTCTTTCAGAATTGCTTTCACCATAACAACATAGTCACCTGAAATACAAAGAGTTTTGTAAAACATACTTTGTATATCTGTTAGACTACTTTTGTATGCAAGTAATATAAAACTAACTCAAACTGATTTAGCTCCTTCCCAATATGGCAGCTGGATGGCTGCCAGTAACAATGGAAACAAATTGTGCAGAAGAGAGAGATGGCTCTCTTTTCAGAGTAAAGGAAAACTGTCTCTGAAGATTCTAGTGAATGTTTCCTTTTGTCTTACTGGTTGGAATTAGCTCACATGACCTGAACCAATCAAGGGGATGGGATTAAACTTGAACCAATCAGGTACAGCCTTCGAGCTGAGGTTAATTCCCTAATCTATGTTGCTCTATGGAGAAGCTGTGAAATGAAGATTGGGGAGTAAACTGCAGTTCTGCCTTCTCCTGAGACTCAAGTAGCACCAGGCTTTTAATCTTTTAACATTCTCTTTCCGTGTATTTGAATGTACTATAATTGCATCCTATTTGCTTCCTCAGGATCCTGTGCTTTTAAAGGAGAGTGAGTTCTAATTCATTACCTGTCAGGTAGACTATCTCAGTGAGGGGAATACCTTAGCCAAGCTAAAGTATGAGTGGCAAACACCAGGAAAACCTAGCTGAAAAGTAGTTGTCATTGGGATGGTCTTTTCAAACACGCCACTTCTATGGAAAGTTATCCTTATCACTTAGGATAAAAAAGGGAGCAATACCCATGTTACTATTATAATACTTAAGAAGTATAAATTTTTGTGTTTTTAAGAAAAATATTTGCTTTTTTAGCAAATATTTTAAGCAAATATATATTTTTAAGTTTTTAATGCAAATGTTTGCAACTTCTTTGGGTGGGTGTTTTGTTATAAGTAATGTTCTGTATGTTTAAAAGGATAAGAAATTTGTATCACTAGATTTTGCTTTGGCAGGAAACCAAGCCAGCAGTTGTATCCAATTGTTCTCTGCCAGAGGCGACCCCCATTGACCTCAGAGCTCAGGCAAGTGGCATCGCACAAAAATAGACACTAATAGCGAGACCTACCTGCCCAAGGATATTACCAGCAGACATGTCCAGAAACCCAAACTGAGCTGACTTTGTGAAAAACTATCTCTGCCAAAGTGAACCTGTAAAGTCTGGAAGAGGATACTGCTTACTCAAATGCATAGATACCCACATAAGTAATCAAGGATCATGAAAAATCAGGTAACCATAACGCTATCAAAGGAAACTAATAAAGCTCTGATAACTGACCCTAAACAAATGGAGATCTATGGACTGTCAGACAGATAATTCAGAGTAGTCCTTTTAAAGAAGTTTAGTGAACTACAAGAACACACAGACAACTAAACAAAATTAGGAAAACAACACATGAATAAAATGAGAAGTACAACAAAGAAATAGAAACCCTCAAAAAAAAAAAAAAGAAAACAGAAATCTTAGAGCTGAAAAATACAATGACTAAACTGAAGAGGTCCATAGAGAGCTTCAAAAGCAGACTCAATCATGCAGAAGAAAGAATCAATGACCTAGAAGATAGGACATTTGAAATTACCCAGTCAGAGGAGCAAAAAGAAAAAAGATTGAAAAAGAGTAAAGAAAGACTGCAGGACTTATAGGATACAACCAAAAGAAATAATACCCACATTGTGGAAATTCCAGAAGGAAAAAAGAAAGGGAAAGGGACAGAAAGTATATTTAAAGCAATAATGGCTGAAAACATCCCAAACCTGGAGAAAGAAATGGACATCCAGACCTATGAGACCCCCAAATAGGTTGAACCTGAATAGGGCTACACCATGACACATTATAATTAAATTGGCAAAAGTCAAAGACGAAGAAAGAGTTCTGAAAGCAGCAAGAGAAAAGAGAGAAGTTACATACTAGGGAACCCCCATAAGACTATCAGTGGTTTTCTCAACAGAAACTTTTCAGACCAGGAGAGAATGGGATGATACATTCAAAATATTGAAAGAAGAAAAATTGTCAACCAAGAATTCTATAGCCAGCAAACTGTCCCTCAGAAATAAAGGAGAGATAAAGACTTTCCCAAACAAACAAAAGCTGAGAGAGTTCATTGCCACTAGACCTGTCTTACACGAAATGCTAAAGGGAGTTCTTTGAGTGGAAGTAAAAGGATGTTAATGAACATCATAAAACCATAAGAAGGTAGTGTAAAATTCACTGGTAATTGTAAATATATAGTCAAAGTTAGATTCTGTAAAATGGTAATGTTGGCATGTAATACACTTACAACTCTCATTTAAAAGTTAAAAAACAAATGTAGTAAAAATAACCTTAAGTACAATAATCTGTTATTGGTTGCACAATACAAAAAATAAGTAAACTGTAACATCAATAGCCTAAATTGTGAAGAGGAGGAGAAGTAAAAGTGTAAAGGGTAGGAATTCTATTTGAAGTTAAGTTGTTATCAGCTCAAAATAAGGTGTTATAATTTTAAGATACTTTATGTAAGCCTCATGGTAACCACAGGAAAAACCTATAGTTATCACACAAAAGATCATGATAAAGAAGTCAAAGCATACTGACACCAAGTCATCAAAACACACAAAAAAGACAGCCAGATAAGAAACAAAGAACAATGGATCTACAAAACAGCCAGAAAACAATGAAGAAAATGGCAATAGTAAGTCTTTACCTATCAATAATTACCTTAACTTGAAATGGATTAAATTCTCCAATCAAAAGATATGGAATGGCTGCATGGATAAAAAACAAGATCCAATGATATGCTGCCTACAGGAGACTCACTATAGCCTTAAAGACACCCACAGACTGAGAGTGAAGGGAAAGAAGAAGGTATTTCAAGCAAATGGCAACCAAAAAAAAAAAAAAAAAAAAAAAAGCAGAGTAACTATACTTATATCAGACAAATAGATTTTAAAGGAAAAATGCTAAAAAGAAACAAAGAAGGTAATTATATAATGATAAATGGGTCAATCCCTTAAGAACATATAACAATTGTAAAAATTTATGCACCCAACTTTGGAAGACCAAAGTATATAAAGCAAAACTAACAGAGCTAAAAGAAGAAATAAACAGCAATCCAATAATAGTTGCGGACTTTAATACCCAACTCTCAACAATGGACAGACCATCCAGACAGAGAATCAATAAAGAAACAGCAAACAGATTTGAACAACACTACATACCAAATAGACCTAACAGACATAAATAGAACATTCTATCCAACAACAGCGGAATATAGATGGAGCACATGGAACGTTTTCTAGGGCAGACCATATGTTAGACCAGAAAATAAGTCTTAGCAAATTCAAGGAGATTGAAAGCATACTAAATATCTTCTCTGACCACAATGGTATGAAACTAGAAATTAATAACAAGAGGAAAACTGGAAAATTCATGAATATATGGAAACTAAACAACACTGTCCTCAACAACCAATGGATCAAAGAAGAAATTAAAGAGGAAATAAAGTATTTTGAGACAAACAAAAATGGGAATACAACATACCAAAACTTATGAGATGCAGCAAAAGCAGTTCTAAAAGGGAAGTTCATAGCAATAAACACCTACATTAAGAACAAGAAAGATCTCAAATAAATAACCTGACTCTAGTTCAGGAACTAGTAAAAGAAGAACCAACTAAGCCCACAATTAGCAGAAGGAAAGAAATAATAAAAATTAGAACAGAAATAAATGAAATAGAGAACAGGAAACAATAGAAAAGATTAACCATACTAAGAGTTAGTTCTTTGAAAGGGTAAATTAAATTGACAAACTTTAGCTAGATTAACCTAGGAGAAAAGAGAGAATACCTAAATCAGCAAAAAAATAAATGAAAAAGGAGACATTACAAATGATACCATAGAAATACAAAGGAGCATAAGAGGCTACTATGAACAACTACATACCAACAAACTTTACAACCTAGAAGAAGTAGAAAAATTCTTAGAAAACTACAACCTACCAAGATCAGGAAGAAATACAAATCTGAATAGAGCAATTGCTAGTAAAGAGATTGAATTAGTAATCAAAAACCTCCAAACAAAGAAAAGCCTAGGACCAGTTGGCTTCACTGGTGAATTTTACCAAACATTTAAAGAAGAATTAATGCCAATCCTTCTCAAACTCTTCCAAAAAGTGGAATAGGAGGGAACATTCCAAAACACATTTTATGAGGACAGCGTTACCCTGATACCAAAGCCAGAAAAGGACACTACGAGAAAAGACCTCAAGTCTTATTTTTTTCTATGATGCGATAATGCCTTATTTTGAGGAAGAAATTGCCTTCTTGGCTATCATGGTTGAAAGGTATAGAGTGGAGCAAATGTCACAGAAATTTGGAACCCTGAGGGGCCAGTGGGAGATGATGAGCTAGAGAGCCTTCAAGCTTTCCCATCCATCAGGGAAGATCCACTTTTATCTCTTTTACACATTGCACTTTTGTAAAAGAGTATTTTAGATACAGTATTCTCCAGCTTAAAAATCACTACTAAAACAAACAAGCAAAAGAAAAATGGAATGAAAAAATGCCTGTTCTATTCCAAACCTCAGACAAAGTAAATAATTTTCCCCAAATCACACAGCTCATAGAATCATAGAACCAGCCTGGCCATAACCCAGTTCTCCCAAGTCCCATCCCAGAGCTCTTTCTACCACCATGATAAATGCTACTTTCTGAGGAAAAAAGTCATTTAAAAGCCCATCACAGAAATGACAAACTGGGAGCCAGAACAAAATCTTAAAAAAAAAAGTAGGCCAAGTACTGTATTGAGGGCTGAGAAGGCCATTTTAGCCTACTCAGGCACTGATTTAATTTTTCATTTTGGCATGATTTGAGCATTCTTCCTTCTCGTGTCCAGATACAACTCTTTTTCAGGAAACTCACTATGGACAATTATCTACTTGGGGAAATAAATGAGACTCTTTTTAATGGTGCTCCTTGCCCTGCTATGCAGAAAGATAAATCAGAATACATCCCCAAAACGACTTACTGAAGAGAAAAAATATCCTTTAATACTCACACTCAGCCCTGGGTAAATGAAAACTAAAACATGCACATGATAAGCATAGAAAATATAAATGACGAAAATGTTAATAACAATATAGTGTAATAAAACACTTAATTTACCAGAATATTCAGGTAATGGAATTGGCATATGAATATAATTTTCCAATGAATTGAAACAATGAAAAAGTGATTATTTTAGCCCTCAAAATATTTTTTTATGTAATCTTACTCATTTTAAAAAATAACTATAATTCTCTTAGAGTAGATTATTTGATAATTAAGAATATATTACAGTGCTTCTGGATCATCATTCTGAATATGAATTCTCATTGAGTTCTTTAAGGTGAAGGAAACTGGATTCAAGGAAGCTTACTCTCAAAGGCTTTTTTATTTTAAAAATTTCTAAAATTTTCTCTTAAAAAATTTCAATCACTGTCATGTCTCACTATGACAGAATAACTAGTACTTGAAATGGCTACCCACGGTAAACAACTAGAAACTGGACAAAACATATTGAAGAACAGTTTTCAGACATTGGATTATAGGCAGAGAAGGACTGTGACGCTTAAGAAAAGGAAAACAGATGAGATTATCCCTATAATTGTCCTAGATGTCTAGCTGGAGGCACTTTCCATACTGTAGCAAAAGGAAGGTGAACCCCAACAGAGCACAGAGGTGTCACTGAATTGTGGAGTCGGAGATCAGAGTTTAGGGAGGCTGAAGCTGTTAGAATTTACTCTGGGGCGGAGTACTGAAGAGGAGAGAGCTACCTAGAGTAGGAGCTCCATAAATCTGCATAGGAATCCACAGTGTCTTTGCTTAACTACTAAATTGTATGCGCATACAACAAAATTCTTTCAGAGCAAGCAAAGAACTATGGGCACTATAAGACAAATAATTCTCAGACCTCAAACCAGGCTGAGAAATGTTTAAGCTCTGATTAACTCAGTAGACAGATCTCTTTGAACATCTGAAACATTCAGTGGTGAACCCAGAAGCATCAGTCCTTAATAGTATGGCTAAACCAGACACAAAGTAAAGGCTATTCTAGACCTGCCCTCACATAACTTAAAAACAAGCTTCAAAAGGATCAAGCTGATCTATGTAGCTGAACTGCCTATTAAACACTCGTAATTCAAACTCTTAAAAAGAAGAAAATAAAACATGCAATAAAGTAACAGTTCTGATGTCCAGTATCCAATCAAAACTTACCTGCCATATAAAGAAGCAAAAAAATATGACCCACTACCAGAAGAAAAAGTCAGTGAACTGACACAGATCCAGAAGCGACAAAGACATTGCAATTAGCAAACAAGGAATTTAAAAGAACTATTATTAATATGCTCATGGATTTAAGGAAAAATGTGAACATAATGATAAAAGTAGAAGATTTAAAAACAGGAAATTCTAGAGATTAAAACTAAATTTGTCCTTGGCTATCGTGAATAATGCTGCAATGAACATAGGGGTGCATAAGCGTCTTTGGATTGTTGATTTCAGGTTCGTTGGATAGATTCCCAGTAGTGGGATGGCTGGGCCATAGGGCATCTCTATTTTTAATTCTTTGAGGAATCTCCATACCGTTTTCCATAGAGGCTGCACCAGTTTGCATTCCCACCAGCTGTGTATGAGGGTTGCTGTTTCTCCACAACCTCTCCAACATTTGTTGTTTTTTGTCTTGGTGATTATAGCCATTCTAACGGACGTGAGGTGATATCTTAGTGTTGTTTTGATTTGCATTTCCCTGATGATTAGTGATGTTGAACATCTTTTCATGTGCCTATTGGCCATCTGTATATCTTCTTTGGAGAAGTGTCTGTTCATTTCCTCTGCCCATTTTTTGATTGGGTTGTTTGTTTTTTTGTTGTTCAGTTGTGTGAGTTCTTTATATATTATGGATATCAACCCCTTGTCAGGTGTATGTTTTGCAAATATTCTCTCCCAGCTGGTGGGTTGTCTGTTCATCTTGATTCTGGTTTCATCTTGATTCTGGTTTCGTTTGTCTTATAGAAGCTCTTTAATAGCCAAGAAGTGGAAGCAACCTAAGTGTCCCTCGACTGACGATTGGATTAAGAAAATGTAGTATATGTATACAATGGAATACTACTCAGCCATAAAAAAGACAAAATCGTCCCATTTGCAACAACATGGATGGGACTGGAGGGTATTATGTTAAGTGAAGTAAGCCAGAAGGAGAAAGACAAACACTGTATGATCTCACTCATATGTGGAATATAAACCAACACATGGACAGAGAAAACTGTATTGTGGTTAGCAGGGGCAATGGCGGTGGGGGGCGGGCACAAGGGGTGAAGGGAGTCATATATATGGTGATGGACAAACAAAAATGTACAACCCAAAATTTCACAATGTTAAAAACTATTAAAACATCAATAAAAAAAATAAATTTGTCCTTGTTGATAAATTCATTGGATGAGCTTACCAAAAAATTCAGCATTGTAGAAGAAAACATCTGTGAACTTGAAAATATAGTAACAGAAACTATTCAAACCTAAGCATATAGAGAAAAAAGGCTGAAAAAATTTGAACAGAGCCTAATGATCTCTGGGACAACATCAAGGCATCTAACATATGTGAAATAACATCCCAAAAAGGGGTGAGAATGTGCAGGAAAAAAATAAATAATGATTCCAAATTTTACAAATATGATGAAAACTATAAATGCACAGATCCAAGAAGCTCCAATGAATCCCAAGCAAGATAGTTATTAAAAATACACACCAAGACATGATAAAATAACTAAAAACCAGTGATAAAAAGAAAACACTTTAAAAAGATAAATATACAATGGAACAAAGATTCCATATTCTAATAACGACTGCTGGCTTTTCATTAGAAATAATGCAAACCAGAAGACAATATAATGAAAGCTCTGAAAGAAAAAATCCTGGCAACTTAAAATTCTACTATAGCAAAAATATCCATTAGAAATGAAGGTGAGATAAAAATATTTCAGATTAACAAAATCTGAGAGAATTTATTGCCAGCAGACCTGAACTAAAAAATATGTTAAGTTTTTCAAGTGGAAGGAAAATGATATAAAATGACAACTTGGATCTACAAAAAGGAATTGGTAGTCCTGGAAATCGTAAATATTTGTGGAAACAAAAGTGATGTTTTCTTGTTTCTTAATTTTTTTTTTTAATAATTGATTAAAGTGATATAAGAGGGCAACTTGGATCTAAAAAAGGGAATTAAGAGCCTGGAAATGGTAAATATTTGAAGAAACAAAAATGATATGTTTTCTTGTTTCTTAATGAAAAAAATAATTGACTATTTAGAGCAAGACTAATAATGTTCTGTGGAATTTTATAGCATATGTAAAAGTAAAATGTATGACAATAGCACAAAGAACTGGAACTCTTGTACATTATGAGTGTCAATGGTACAACCACTTTGGAAATTTGTTTGGCAGTACCTTACAAAGTTAAATATACACTTACCACATAACTCAGGAATTCCACTACTTATTAGTTACCCAAGAGAAATGAAACATGTGTCTCACAAAGACTTTAACACACATGTTCATAGATGCCTTCTTCATTTAGAACAAATATTCATAGTGGCCACACACTGGAAACAAGCCAAAGGTGTATCAACTTGTGAATGATGAACAAACTGCATCATATCCATTCGATGGAACACTACTTAGGGCTACTAATGCACGTAACAACATGAGTGAATCTCCAAAACATTATGCTGAGTGAAATAAGCTAGACACGAAAGAGTACATATTTTAAATTCCAGTTGTATGAAATTTTGAAACAAATGAAACTAATTTATATCAACAGAAAATAGATCAAAGTTTGCATGAGGTCAGAGTTTGTAGAAGATTAACTACAAAGGGAGGCTGGAAGAACTTTTGGGATGATAAAAATATTGTATGTCTCGATAGTTGAAGTGGTTAAATGGATTTATACATATGTCAAAACTCATCAGCTTGTAGAGTTAAAATGAGTTCTTTTTATGGCTTGCAAATTAAAACCAGTAAACTTTATTTAAAAACAAAACTAAGTCAAGTAATAGAAGACAAACATTTCTATTTAATGATCAATTTTCTTTAGAACAAGTCAATATTATAAAATGATACCGGAGCTTTACATTTAGGTTAAATGAGAAACTCTGTGTTCCTTCAGTATTCTTGTCTTTTTCATTAATGGACTTAACTTCTAAAATGACTCATATTCTGACCTGGTTGTATGCCTCCGATTTTCTCATTTGATGCATGACTTTCTGATTAATAAAGTAATATTTAAATCAAAGCAAACTAGAAAATAAATTTAATCATTCCATTTCCTCTCCTTGAGTGATGCGAATTTCATTCATTCATTCATTTATTCTTTGAATATTTTGAATAAGGTAGCACAACATAGGCTTTGGAAGCAGTAGACTTGGACTCTAATCCTCACTGGTTATTAGTTGTATGGTCTTGGGCACCTCAGCCTTATTTTTTTTGTTGTTACACACTATGTAGTCAATAAGTTGTAGAGCTAATAAGCCACAAAGAAAGGCCATAGTCCTTGTCTTTAAGAAGCTTACACGTGATGAGGAGACAGATAAACAAGTAATTGTGACATACTTTGGTCACTGGCAGGATGGAGGAAGGTATGTGTGCAATGGAGGTCCACTAAAGGATCACTTCAGTATGCTGAAGCTATTTGGAGAGGGCGCCAGAGAAGAAGTTCATATTTGGGCTCAGAGTTGAAGAAAATTAGAAATTTACCTTGTTGACAAGCAGGCAGAAGCCATTTGGGGTATAGGAAACTCAAGTGCAAATATAACAAGGCTTAAGAACTTTTTTTTTTATTGTAGGGGTATAAGAGGTAAGGGTTGTGGGTGGGAGCCGCGGGAAATGAAGCAGGACGGGTAAACGCACACCAGCTCATGGATGGCGCTGCATCCTATCTATTTGAGGATTCTATGAGATTGGGTGCTAAGTAATGGAAGATTTGTCTTATTTATCTAGATGTGGAGATCACAAGATAAGAGTTGCAATGCTTACCAATACACGAGGATATTTTTCCTTTGTATAAATTGAATCGCGCTGGTAAAGAGTTACTGCTATGTTGTTTAAAGTTGTTAAAGTCGTAGTTAAGTTTTGTGGTTTATTTTAAATAGTGTTAATATTTTATTGATATATCTACTTTCCCTTTAAACATGTGATTTTTAGAGTTTGCTGTATCTTTAGTTCAGCTGATTTCATTTTCCCTTCCATTGAGAATACAGTTCACCAATTTTGAAATGATGGTTAATGGAAAAAAATGTAATTTCATAAACTGAAATATAATTTATAAGTAACTTTCATGTTTAATAAAATGAAGTTCACATTTAAAGTGGCTTTGAAGAATCATCAACCTTCTACTTTTTTCCCTAAACATTTTGGAACTCAGTGGATAACACAAGAAAATCAAATTAATCTCATTTAATCTGATATCCCAAATAAAAAATAGACTCAAAACTCTGTTTTAGGTAAAACTCAGGAGGCCAAGAATCTATTGATCAGGGCTATATCTAGAGACAAATAATGTTTATCAACCAAGTTCAGTTCAGGAAATAGAACACTCTCCATGTATTTCAAACAGTAAGGGATATAATATATGGTATTAGAAATTTACAAAATTGTTGGAAAAGTTGCAGAAGTGCAAGTCAAGGATTAATGATTAACTCAACTAATGAATTTAAGGATATACCACCATAGCTGCAATCCAGGAGTCAAGAGGATGCTGCCCCCCCTTCTCTCTGCCAGCCACAACAATTGTCGCTTCATCAAGATAAAGGCAATGACCAGACACAGGGAAGCTAAGTCCAGCCACCACACTGTCTCCATGACCATGATTGCCAACACTAGTTAACAGGAATTGCTCTCTAATCTCTTTCACCTTCAAGATCTCATATGCATGTATCTATTTGACAGAAATTAATTTGCATTTATAGCTCTGGCTACAAGGATGTCTGAGAAATGAAGATTGTAGTTTTCCTTCCTCTAGGGGAAAGCTCATAAAAAGGAGAAAAGAAAAGGATAGAAGTGGATGCCGAGTACCTGTTTAGCCATTGCCAACATGTCCTTTTTAATCCTAGAATTTGGTCTCATTAGAATTTTGTTTCATGAGAAAATGTGATAATTTAAAATTACAACAGAATATACTATAAAGAAGCGTGATGTCAGAGACTGATGTCCCATAAAGTGAGCTAGACAGTAAGCTCCTTGAGGGCAGGATTAATATCTTATTGATTTTTGCCTTTTTAGCCTTGCACAGTACCTGATGTATAATGGACGCTCAATACAATTTATTGAATAAATGAGTTAAATGAAATACATTACTCCAACACCACTGAGCGGGGCTGCTCCTTTACCCATTAATTTTAGAATTTCAATTATTCTACCTCACGTAAATAAATTTATTTTTTGCCAATTTCCCATATATATGTATGGTAGGGCCATTTGAGAGTTAGTTACCGTTCTCTTGCTACTTTCCCTAAATGCTTCAGCATTTGTGTCCTAAGAATAGAATAGTCTCCTACATAAATACATTTCAGTTATAACAATCAGGAAATTAAATTCTGATATAACACTATTATCTAAAATACAGTCCATATTCACATTTCACCTTTTGTTAAAAAAATCTAGGATCCAATCAAGGATCACATATTGTATTTAGTTGTCATTTCTCTTTAGTCTCTTTTAATCTTAGAAGAGTTTTCTAGTAGTTTTTAATTGTTTATGTATATATTTATTTATTTTCACCTTTTAGAACACAGGCATTTTTTCAGTCCAGGCCATTTGTTTTGCAAAATGTTCTTCAGTTTGCACCTGTCTCACTGTTTCTCCATAATGAGTGTCAAGCTTACATTTTGTCCACATTTCAGTAAGAAGTGCTACGTGGGTAACGCTGTGTCCAAAGAGCATGACACCAAGAGGCACGTGATGTCAGTTTGTCCCATTATTGGTGATGTTATATTTGATCGTTTAGTTAACTTATTTATTATTAGTAAATTTACTTTGAGGTCTCCATGTTGTACTCTCCCTGTACTGACTGTCTCCTAGATCATCCAATATGTCTGGATACTTTATGTGCACAAATGCGTAAGATTTTAATTCTTTCCCAGCAATATCGAACAGTAAAGGAAGAATTTTCATCTTTGGCTGTTTTCTCCAGGGAGTTGTCAGCCAGTAACTGTACTAATATAGCTATTATAAACTCAGTAGACAGGAGATGGAGTAAAGCAGAAAACACTACTGAGTCTGAGAATAAGGTTCTGGGCAGTGCCAGGGAACTCAGTCCTGTAAACAGACTCCCAAGTAGAGGCGGGACTCCCTGGCAGCTTGTTTCTTCACTTTGGATCCTGCTGCTTGCCTCAATATTTAACTTGAAGTGGTGATCTGCACAGAATTTCTAGACCCAAGGCAGGAAATAACCAAGGTCTGCAGCACTTCCCGCTCATGGGCCTTTTCTCTAGCCACACCGTTGTCTTAATCCAGAGTTCATCTTAGATTACTATTTTTTTCTTTTTTGGAAAATCTTTGGAAAAATAGAAGTTCTCTTCAATAGTAGAAAAATAGATGTTTCTTTGAGATTAAGCATCAGACATGTAATTCAGTGAACTATACACATTTCTATCACAACAGGAAATTTCACTTGGAAGAGAAGGATAGAAATTGTTCTGTTTCACAGAAACTGTAGTCAGATTTCTCTGGCTGTGTTTCCAGAATAGCTTTGGTGACGAACACAGTTCATGAGACCAGCAGACTACATAGCAGTTTCTGGCTCTCCATCTTCTACTTGTGAACCTGAGCTTCCTCATCTGTAAAATGAAGATAAAATATACTTTCCTCATGGATTACTAGGATTAATTGGACAATGTCCTTAAAGTGTGAAGAGAACTTCTAACTATACTCAGTACCAGGCATATGGATTCCAAGAGTACAGTAAGGATTTTATTATCATAATCACCTTCAATTTAGATTAGATTTCACAAGAGTACTGATGGGCGCATTATCCAAACTTTGACAACTCAAGCTTCTCCTAATTTGAAGATGTTACCAGTAATATTGAGCATTTGAAGAGTCCATGATTTTAGAGGGAGCAGAATGTGATTGTTCAGGGGAAGAGAGTGGGTTTGGAATCTGACAATTTTAGGTACAATCTTTCCTGAGATGTGTTTGGGCATATTATTTAACTCTCAGCCTCAGTTTCCAAATCTCTATAATTGGCAGGGTTGCTCTGAAGATTTAAACTACTGCATTGGGAGGGAAAGAAGAAAGCAGCTGCTGGGGCTCTGGGCCTTCTTCACGGGGTAATATAACTTCAGGCTCCCAAGTCTCCTCACCATGCCTGACTCTTCAGACCCTCATGTCTCCTGACGGTGCGACAGGGTTAGGCAGGGCTGCTCACCACCTCCCTCCCACACCCAGCCCTGTGCCAGCTTTGGAGAGACAAGATGACTTAAATAGGATGGCACCCAACAACATCTTTATGTCCCATCTGATCTCCTATGAAATTATTGTTTTCCTTCATAATCTTTCAATGAGAAATAAAGTCTGCTAAAGTATATTGCCTGTCCCAGTCAGTAAAGATTAATTCAAGTAGTACTTATAAGAAGTAGTCAAGAGGAAAATAAGGTTTAAAGCTTGTTTCTCTGGTTTTCTGGGCTGTGGTCAGCTCCTAGTGGTTCAGTGATCTGATACAAATATATATGGATATATATATTCATATATTTATACACATATACATACATAGATACATACAGGATCTACTTAGTTTTGTGAGTTAATTATATTACAAGTCTGAATATTTGAAAAATATTCTTAGATGTTCAAGAGTCTTTGTATACAGAGAATTTTATATAAGCAATTCCTTGATAAAGTCTCTCATTGGATTTTTAAAGATGACTTAGATAGAAATATATTACCTAAGTATTTTTAAGCAGTTAAGTATCGCAGAGGAATATTCTAGGTACTAAAGGGTAAGAAGGAGTTATGCAACATAACCTCTCTCCTCAAAGAGCTTGTAATCCAATTGAAAAGAGAAAGTAAACACCGGCAAATGGAATTGAACTGAAAATCCCAAGTAGTAAAACTTAATGACCAAGTAAATAGACCAGACTATATTGCTTAAAAGAACAAAAAGGAAGATGCGATAACTTCCAAATACAGTGATTAAAGAGGCTTCATGATTAATAGGAGCTAATATTTATTGAAAGCTTATTATACACTAGGCACTAAGTGCCTTACACATTTTATCTCATATTAGCCTTACAATAACCCCAAGAAGAAGGTGCTATTATTCCCATCTTACAGACGAAGAAACTGAAGCACAGGGGCAATAGGCATCTTGATGAAGGTCATGTATCAAGTAAGTGGTAGAACCAGGGTGGAAGCCAGTCAGTCGGACTGTGGAGCCCATGTGTTCTTAGGTTTTATGTCGTTAAAGGGGCTGAATTAAAGCCAGACCTTAGAGAATGAGTGGAGTTGGAATGGAAGACATTTTGAATAGGTCGGTGAAATTACAGGGTTAGGGGTAAGAAAGTACAAGTTACTTTTTTAAAAAGTGAGTAGTCCATTTTGGATGCAGTCAAGAGTTCCTGTAAGAGAGAAAAAAGGCAAGACTGAGAAGGGGGAAACAGGTCCCATTGTAGGGGGCCTTATAGGTCAAGTGTAAGATAAAGTACTTCAGTTCCATGATTACCAGGGAGCCACTAAGCATTTTTGACGTGAGCTAAGATTCTGGCCTATGTTTATCTATATCCCTCAAGAAACCAAGAGAACTGTGTCTCTCCGTGCAAGATCTACGGTTTCCCATAAAGTCTGCACTTTACTCCACCTCTACGTTTCCTCTCATTGACTTTCTTCTTGTACCAGAGAGGGACAGGGTCATGCCAACGACCTTTGTCTTGACCATTCTCAGTCCTTGTCCGCTTTTACTTTTCTGTGCTATTCTGTGATACTTGACCATTTCTTCCATCCTGGAACATTCTTTGTCCTTGGCTCCTGTGCCTGCATAGCTTCTCCTGTTTCTGAAGGTGCCTTTCCTGTGTGTGTGTGTGTGCACGTGCACATGTGTGTATGCTCTTTACCTTTGCAAATCACCTAAATATGGGTTCTGTCTCAGCCCACTTTTCTTCATTTTCTCTCTTTACCCTTATTGCTTATGACCTCTTCAACTTCCACAGTGGAGTAGGTAACTTTAAATCTAGACTTCTGTGACTACTTTTCTGTGCTCCAGAGCTCCCTGACCAGTGATTCCACCTACTGACCACTGCCCAGGAGGAAAGGGCCTTCGTATTGTTAAGCCCCAAGACAACTTATCAGGCCCAGAGGTCTTCAAGCTCAGCCTTTCTTCATTTTCCTTGGCTGTAAGGGTTTAGCTACCTCTATTTTCCTCTTTGTCTGTTCCTTGTCACTCTCTCCCATATGACTTTCCCACCCACTACCTCAAAGATTGGTTGCAGATAGGACACGGTCTAAGTTCTTCCCTGTGTCAATGTTTCTGAACACAAGAACGTGGGCCTTTTGCATTACAAGACATTTACAATACAGAGACAGCTTGAGATAAAAAAACTTGGAGAAGTAACAGAGGTTCAGAGACAGCTTGAGATAAAAAACTTGGAGAAGTAACAGAGGTTAAGAAATCTTTCAGTTTAAAATGTTGCAGTCCATGGTTTATAAATCCTGGTTCCTTTATTAGGGTGGTGGCAACTGGAAGTTGGATCCTCCTCTCTTTCTACTCTCCTTTATCAGCCCTACCATCCATCCATCATGGAGTTACTATTCAATGTTCCAACACAGGGTCCACACATTCCTGCTTCATTGCCTTTACACCTTCTTGTGTTGTACCTCCTTCTAAAATGCCTAGGTAGCCCAGTGTTCGTTAAATGACTATTGTGTACTGAGCACTGTGTTAGATGCAGGTTATAGGTACATTAATTCCACTTCCTCGTGGAAATTATAGTACCATTTTTAAATTGTGTGTGTATGTATTTTTTGTATCTGTTTGACTATGTGTATACCAGTTGGTCTGCTCCTGTTCCCCTCAACTATGATGAAGAAAGTGGTCACATAATAACCACACGCCATCCAGAGCCTTCCTCTGTGGGTTAGAAATATACTCTTGAAAGAGATCTTGGAAGACACCTTACCATGTATCTACTACATTTCATCACCTGGCTGCCCAATACACACATCCCCTTCTTCCCATATATACAATTCCAAAGATGCTTCAACTTACCATGATCCCCATGATTACATAATTTATAGACTAAATAAAAAACTCACTTAAAACTAACCCAGCTAATATTTAATAGTAGAGGAAAAATAAGACAATTAAAACAAAAATTGCACTTAGGGAAATAAAGTAAGGAAACTGGAGGTCTATACCATATACTGGTCATATCCTGAATCTTCTGGACAGAATAATAAAATAGATTATGGGAGCAGAGACATCCATGGGAAATGATTTGTGAGATCCCTTTCTTGGCATTAGAGCACTTTCCTTGGTCAGGAAATCTGACTCATTGCTGCAGCCTAGGTAGGTGGTTTTCCCCAGTCCAGTATTCTCTATAGGTCCGTCCTTCTTAGAGCACTAGGAATAATTTCTAAGTGTATGTATGTGTCTGCATTCTCATAGCAGTTCAGTTCTGGTGGCACAGATATTCATTGCACTTTGTCAAAACCAATTCATTGCATTGGTTTTAGCCTGGGTGACACTCCCAGTCACTATGAATCAAAATAAGCTGCTACCTTCTAAGCTTGGGGTTTTTCCTGATGCTTCAATCCTCTTGAAACCTCTCCATTCACTTTAGAAACTCCATTTAATTTGTTAAAAGCCGATTCTAGGAATATCTGCCTCTCAAGCCATCCTCCCCAAACTCTGTTTACTAAGCTAATTTGTTTGTTTACTTTGAGGATCAAGCCCACTTGCGTTGGATTAATCTTGGCTATTTGGGACCTGCTCATCCACATTGCATGTTGTTCTGTGCTTAATGGCCCTTGACTCAGGGAAGGGATGAAGAAAAATGGATTGGGAAGAAGCAGATGGGGCTATTTTTGCCTAATTTGCCTTTGTCATTTCACTAGTTACTGCACTGGAAATTCCCAACCTAGAGATAGAATAAGGTGGTAGATTATTGCCTATCCTACACTCTCTCTTTCCTGCAGGTAGAGCACACTGGGTAGAAGGGGGAAGAAATGTTTAATTTGGATGTTTTAAATTTGAGCTGGTAAGCAAATTTCCAAGAGAAAATGTTTTGAAAATAGTTTGAAATAAGAAACTGGAGTGGAGGTAGGAGATGCAGACTGGAGAGGTAGTTTTGGAATCTAATTTCAATAGTTTTATGATTGAAATCTTAAGTACACTTAAGCTCAGTGAAGAAATGTATCAGTGGGGAGAAACAGTGTTGGCGAATCAAATAAAACAAGTAAATAAGCATGTATTGTATACACTAAAATGCCATAAACTATTGGTTTCAATTTTTATAAACATCATAATAACTATTCCTATTAAAAAGAGGAAGAAGATACAGAAATGGATTAGTTATAGGGTTGGGGGAGGATAATGAAAGTTAAAATGCTGAGAGAGGAGAATGTTTCCAGTAGAGTTTCTAGTATCAAATATACTCCGGAAAGATCAATGATGCTGACCGACAGAAAGTCATGGAATGTGGTAAGCAGGAGCAGTCATTGGTGATGATGGTAGGGGCAAGAGTCAGATTATGGAAATTATGATGAAAATGAAGGTCAGGAATTGGGGGCATTTGTTTAGATTGCTGGCATAAAAAAGAAAGGTTGCTGTTGATTGATAAGTAGAAAGGGCATTAAAGTGAAGTGGAAAAGTATTATTAACCAGGGGAAATGAAATATTTCAAGTTGGAAGGGAAAGGAAATGATGAGATAGAGCTTGTAGTGAGAAAAAGATTGAACTGGAGGGGGGTGAGGTGGGAGGTAAACTTACAAAGAAAATAGGAAGAAGTGTGAGAGTTTTGTCAAGGGTTGTTCTTTGTCTGAACTCAGCCAGAGGTGGTGTGGAGCCCTCCACATCACACGAGGGCTTGCTCTCTTTCAGCTCTTACTAACTAATAGACATTGCCTATCTCTCCATCTCATAGATTCTATCTTCTTTCCAACATCTGCTGAAACTTTCCACCTTGCTTTGGCATTCTATTTACATTCTATTTCCCTACATAGCTCACAATATGGTTTACTACCACATAGAATTGTGTCATAGTCACATGAATAGGATGAAGCAACTGTGAGCCTCAGGCCCAGTAATGCAAGTGTTGCAGGAATGGAATGATCTCTCTTATTTAATGCTTAATTATCTACAAGAACAGTTCTTTTCAAAGCTGTCCATAAAGTCTTTATGATGAATTATATCACAAATGCAAGTGGATAAAAAGAAAAATCATATTTTATTCTTTTTAAGGTAAGGGCTTTAAAAACAAGACTGTTTTTCTGAATTGTATTATCATGGGAAGTGTTTTTTGGCTCAGGTTCAATAGACTTCAGAAAATCAACTTCCAATTCAATTGTTATCATCTCCCTTCACCCCCCAACCCCCTGTCAGGGTCAAAAGATGTGACAGGGACTGAGATTTTGGTTTAAAAACACAGAATGTGCGATTAAATAATGTATAGAGATTATCAGAGGAGAGCCTATTTTAATAACCCTCTCTCATTTTTGTGCATACAATGTGGACACAGGGGATTTAAACTCGGTGCAAGTACCTTTCCAATTTTAATTAGAATTGAACAAAAACACTGATCAGTGGGGTTTTTTCTCCTTGGGGCTATGAGAAATCTGCAACAGAAATTATATTTTGGAATAGGGATGTAAGGAAGTTATTCGGAAAAAAAGAATTAATCATAGCCATTATGATGATTTGATCTGGGTGAAAGAGGGTCTTTAAAATAACCTTCTTACTTAACTCGCCTGAATCCAGCCTTCTTTTGTGCAATCCCCATAGGGATGTTTTGATGTGATTTATGTTATTTCCTTGTGTTTGTTATTTCATGACTTTGTGATATTTACATCAGTGCCAACGACCAGAGAGAAGAATTTGTCTACTCTAGTGTTTCTCACACTCTGGATTGATTCAAATTGAGGCAACATGGAGAAAAAGTTTCATTAATTTCAGACAGGTCATGAGATTGAAGAAACATATAGAGTGTTAATTGCAAATATCATGTTGTGTGCTATCTCCTTCTTAATTTCCCAGGCTAAAAGATTGCTGGATTTTTCTCTTTTGTCACATAATGTGTGTCTAGTGTTTTCTTTTTGTTGTTTTTTTAATTAGCTTTGGGTTGCTGAGTAGTTGAAACATCATATTGAAACTTGTATTAAGCCAAGTTATTATAAAGCATTTGACGGCATGAATGTTTTATTTCTCCGCCACATCTTTTATCTAGATTCGTTAGGTTGAAAAGATTAATTCAGGTTCACGTGGATGTCAGATAATTCTGGGGTAAATTAGCTAACAGAACATCATAGTCTGTTTCACAAATCTCTTCTTGTACAGTTTCATGAGGAGAGATGTCTGTGATTCTCTATTTTGTAGAACCATGTCCTAGATTCCTCAAATATAATGTTGGAAAAGAGAGCACTTCTTGAGCAAGTGGCTGTCATATGCACAGAGCTCGGACCTGATAAATAATCCTGAAAAGATGAGAGTGTGTAGGCCCACTTTCAAGATATCCATGTAAAGGGCTATGGATTTGGGGTTTTTTTGTTTTTTGTTTTCACTGAGGAAGATTCACCCTGAGATAACATCTGTGCCAATCTTTCTCTGTTTTGAATGTGGGTCGCCACCACAGCATGGTTGCTGATGAGAGGTGTAGGTTCGCACCTGGGTACCGAACCTGGGCCGCTGAAGTGGAGCACACTGAACTTAACCACTAGGCAGTGGGAACGGTCCCTGGATATGATTTTTTCAAAAATTGTTTTATTTTGTTTATTTGTCTCTGATGGCCTCTCTATGAGTATATTACCTATTTCTCAGAAAGCAGAAATTTTGGTAAACTTTGTGATTATTTAAGCTGTAAAATGCACAGTAACCATTAAGTTTACTCATTTTTCATTTTGAAAGTAAATAAGTTTACTCATTTTTCATTTTGAAAGTAAATAATTGAAACCAGATTTTTTTATTTTGTTGAGGTCATAATAGTTTATAACATTGTGAAATTTCAGGTGTACAGTATTACTTGTCAGTCACCAAATATATGTGCCCCTTTACTCCTTGTGCCCACCCCCCCACCCCCCTTCCCCTCTGGTAACCACTAATCTATTCTCTTTGCCCATGTGTTTATCTTCCACGCATGAGTGAAATCATGTGGTGTTTGTCTTTCTCTGTCTGGCTTATTTCACTTGACATAATACCCTCAAGGTTCATCCATGTTGTTGCAAATGGGACAATTTTGTCTTTTTTTTTATGGCTGAGTAGTATTCCATTGTGTATATATATATATACATACACACACATCTATATATCTTGTGATATATATATATCACATCTTCTTTATCTATTCATCAGTTGATGGGCACTTGGGTTGCTTCCACATCTTGGCTATTGTGAATAATGCTGCAATGAACATAGAGGTGCATGAGTCTCTTTGAATTGTTGATTTCAAATTCTTTGGATAAATACCCAGTAGTGGAATAGCTGGATCATATGGTATTTCTATTTTTAATTTTTTGAGAATTTTCTATACTGTTTTCCATAGTGGCTGCACCAGTTTGCATTCCCACCAGCGGTGTATGAGGGTTCCCTTTTCTCCACATCCTCTCCAACATTTGTTATTTTTGGTCTTAGTAACTATAGCCATTCTAACAGGTGTAAGGTGATATCTTATTGTAGTTTTCATTTGCATTTCTATAATGGTTAGTGATGTTGAACATCTTTTCATGTGCCTGTTGGCCATCTGTATATCTTCTTTGGAAAAATGTCTGTTCACATCCTCTGCCCATTCTTTGATCAAGTTGTTTGCTTTTTTATTGTTGAGTTGTATGAGTTGTTTATACATTTTGGATATTAATCCCTTGTCGGATATATGATTTGCAGATATTTTTTCCCAGTTGGTTGCTTGTCTTTTCATTTTATTCTTGGTTTCCTTTGCCTTGCAAAAGCTCTTTAGTATGATCCCATTCGTTTATTTTTTCTGTTGTTTCCCTTGCCTGAGTAGACATAGAATTTGAAAAGATGCTGCTAAGACTGATGTCAAAGAGTGTACTGCCTATATTTTCTTCTAGGAGTTTTATGGTTTCACATCTTACCTTCAGGTCTTTAATCCGTTTTGAGTTAATTTTTGTGTATGGTGTAAGATAATGGTCTACTTTCATTCTTTTGCATGTGGCTGTCCAGTTTTCCCAACACCACTTATTGTAGAGACTTGCCTTTCTCCATTGTACGTTCTTGGCTCCTTTGTCAAAGATTAGCTGTCTGTAGATGTGTGGTTTTATTTCTGGGCTTTCAATTCTGTTCCATTGATCTGTGTGCCTGTTTTTGTACCAGTACCATGCTGTTTATGTTACTATAGCTTTGTAGTATATTTTGAAGTCAGGGATTGTGATGCCTCCAGCTTTGTTCCTTTTTCTCGGGATTGCTTTGGCTATTCGGGGTCTTTTGTTGCCCCATATGAATTTTAGGATTCTTTGTTCTATTTCCATGAAGAATGTCATTGGAATTCTGATTGGGATTGCATTGAATCTGTAGATTGCCTTAGGTAATATGGACATTTTAGCTATGTTTATTCTCCAATCCATGTGCATGGAATATCTTTCCATTTCTTTATGTCATCATTGACTTCTTTCAATAATGTCTTATAGTTTTCATTGCATGGGTCTTTCATTTCCTTGGTTAAATTTATTCCTAGATGATTTTTTCCTTTTCTTGCAACTGTAAATGGGATTGTGTTCTTGAGATCTTCTGCTAGTTTGTTATTAGTGTATAGAAATGCAACTGATTTTTGTAAGTTGATTTTGTACCCTGCAATTTTGCTGTAGTTGTTGATTATTTCTAATAGTTTTATGATGGATTCTTTAGGGTTTTCTACATACAGAATCATGTCATCTGCAAACAGCGAGAGTTTCATTTCTTCCTTGCCAATTTAGATACCTTTTATTTCTTTTTCTTGCCTAATTGCTGTGGCCAAAACCTCCAGTACTATGTTGAATAAGAATGGTGAGAGTGGGGACCCTAGTCTTGTTCCTGTTCTTGGAGGGATGGCTTTCAGTTTTTCACCATTGAGTGTGATGTTGGCTGTGGGTTTGTCATATATGGCCATTATTATGTTGAGATACTTTCCTTCTGTACCCATTATATTGAGAGTTTCTATCATAAATGGATGTTGGATCTTGTCAAATGCTTTCTCTGCATCTATTGAGATGATCATATGAGTTTTATTCCTCATGTTGTTAATGTGGTGGATCACATTGATTGATTTGCGGATGTTGAACCATCCCTGCATCCCTGGTATAAATCCCACTTGATCATGGTGTATGATCCTTTTAATGTATTGCTATTTGTGGTTTGCCAATATTTTGTTGAGGATTTTTGCATCTGTGTTCATCAGTGATATTGGCCTGTAATTTTCCTTCTTTGTGTTGTCCTTGTCTGGCTTTGGGATCTGGGTGATGTTGGCCTCATAGAATGAGTTAGGAAATATTCCATCTTTTTCAATTTTTTGGCATAGTTTGAGAAACATAGGTATTAAATCTTCTTTGAAAGTTTTGTAGAATTCTCCAGAGAAGCAGTCGGGTCCTGGACTTATATTTTTTGGGAGGTTTTTTGATTCCTGTTTCAATCTCTTTAGTTGTGATTGGTCTATTCAGATTCTCTATTTCTTCTTGATTCAGTTTTGGGAGGTTGTATAAATCTAAGAATTTATCCATTTCTTCTAAATTGTCCAATTTGTTGGCATATAGTTTTTCATAGTATTCTCTTATAATCCTTTGTATTTCTGTGGTATCCATTGGCATTTCTCCTCTTTCATCTCTAATTTTATTTATTTGAGCCTTCTCTCTTTTTTTCTTAGTGAATCTGGCTAAGGGTTTGTCAATTTTGTTTATCTTCTCAAAGAACCAGCTCTTAGTCTCATTGATCCTTTCTACTGTTTTTTCGGTTTCTAATTCATTTATTTCTGCTCTAATTCTTATTATTTCCCTCCTTCTGCTGACTTTGAGCTTTGTTTGTTCTTTTTCTAGTTCTGTTAGGTGTAGTTTAAGATTACTTATTTGAGATTTTTCTTGTTTGTTAAGGTGGCCTGTATTTCTATGACTTTCCCTCTTAGGACTGCTTTTGCTGCATCCCATATGAGTTGGTATGATGTATTTTCATTTTAATTTGTCTCTAGATATTTTTTGATTTCTTCTTTAATTTCTTCATTGACCCATTGGTTGTTCAGTAGCATGTTGTTTAGTCTCCACATATTTGTCACTTTCCCAGCTTTTTTCTTATAGTTGATTTCTAGTTTCATAGCATTATGGTTGGAAAAGATGCTTGATAAGATTTCAATCTTCTTAAATTTATTGAGGCTTGCCTTGTTTCCCAACATATGGTCTATCTTTGAGAATGTTCCATGTGCACTTGAGAAGAATGCGTATTCTGCTGTTTTTGGATGGAGTGTTCTATATATATCTATTAAGTCCATCTGGTCTAGTTTTTCATTTAATTACATTATTTCCTTGTTGACTTTCTGTCTGGATGATCTGTCTTTATGTAAGTGGGGTGTTGAGGTCCCCTACTATTATTGTGTTTCTGTTAATTTCTCCTTTTAGGTCTGTTAATAATTTCTTTATGTACTTTGGTGCTCCTGTGTTAGGTGCATATATTTTTATAAATGTTATGTCCTCTTGGTGGAGTGTCCCTTTTTTCATTATGTACTCCCCTTCTTTGTTTCTCATTGCCTTTTCTATCTTAAAGTCTACTTTGTCTGGTATAAGTACGGCAATACCTGCTTTCTTTTGTTTGCCATTAGCTTGGAGTATTGTCTTCCATCCCTTCACTCTGAGCCTGTGTTTGTGTTTAGAGCTGAGATGTGTTTCCTGGAGGCAGCATATTGTTGCATCTTGCTTTTTAATCCACCCTGCCACTCTATGTCTTTCGATTGGAGAATTCAATTAATTTACATTTAGAGTGATTATTGATATACGAGGGCTTATACTGCCATTTTATCTCTTGTTTTCTGGTTTTTCTGTATTTCCCTTGTTTCTCATCCTGTGTATTTCTGACTTCCAATTCAGTTTGGTGATTCTCTATGATGATTTTCTCAGTTTTCTGTTTATTTATCATTTGTGTCTCTCTTCTGATTTTTTGTTTAGTGGTTACCATGAGGTTTGTTTAAAAGATATCATAGATGAGATAGTCCATTTTCTGATAGCCTATCTCCTTAACCTAAGCAGGTTCCATCACTTTCCTCTTCCCCATTTAAGTTATTGTTGTCACAGCTTATTCTATTTTGTGTTGTGTTTGTGACTAAATTGAAGTATTGATAATTATTTTTGATGTTTTCCTTCCCTCTATCTTTAATGTTATAATTAAATGTTTGCTAACCTGTTCTGATAGAGAGCTGCAATTTTCTGATTGTGTCTGTCTATTTATCTCCTTTCTCAGGCTTCATAAACCCTTTCTTTTTTTTTTTCAGAGGACATTCTTGATCATTTCTTGTAGAGTGGGTCTTCTGGCAATAAATTCCCTCAGCTTTTGTTTATCTGGGAGAGCTTTTATTTCTCCATCATATCTGAAGGATAGTTTCACTGGATAGAGTATTCCTGGCTGAAAGTTTTGTCTTTCAGTATTTCAAATATATCATTCCATTCTCTCTTAGCCTGTAGGTTTCTGCTGAGAAATACACTGAAACCCCTACAAGGGATTCCATTGTAGGTTATTTTCTTCTGCCTTGCAGCCCTTAATATTTTTTATTTGCCATTGGCTTTTGCCACTTTTATTAATATATGCCTTGGAGAAGGTCTTTTCACATTGATGTAATTAGGAGTTCTGTTAGCTTCATTTACATATAATTCCAGCTCCTTCTCCGGTTTGGGAAGTTCTCAGCCATTATTTCTTGGAACAAGCTCTCTGCTCCTTTCTTCCTCTCTTCTCCCTCTGGAATGGCTGTAATCCTTATGTTGCATTTCCTAATTGAGTTGGATATTTCTCAAAGATTTTCTTCATTTCTTTTTAGTCTTAGTTCTCGCTCCTCCTCCACCTGAAGCATTTCTATATTTCTGTCCTGTAAACTACTGATTCTACCTTCCATAAAATCAGGTCTGTTTTTTAAGGATTCTAGATTTTTTAAATCTCATTCTTTGTGTTCTTCAACTCCAATATTTCTGTTTGTTTTTTTTTTAATAGTTTCGATCTCTCCTGTGAAGGTTCCTTCTACTCATTAATTCTATTTCTGAGTTCATTGAACTGTTTTTCTGAGTTTTCTTGTAACTCATTGAGTTTCTTTATGATAACTGTTTTGAATTCTCTGTCATTTAGATTGTAAATTTCTATGATTTCAGGATTCATTTCTAGATACTTGTCATTTTCCTTCTGGTCTCCAGTGTTAATACATTTCTTCATGCTGTAGATGGGGTGTACCTTTGCCATCACATAGTGGTAGTATCTGGTCACAGATTCCGCCTGCCACCATGGTGGGGGGCAGGAGCTGTGTTTTCTGAGCCTGCTGTGATCCCTGGCAGTTGTGCTGTCTGGTGGATGTTGTGCCAATGGGGCTTTCTGCGTCTGGCCACCACTGCTTCACACACTCAGGTGCAGGTGCTCTGGCGAGGATCCCCTGCCCTGGCCGACCAGCTGAGCTAATGCACCAGGCAAGATGGGGTGAGAAGGGGGACCTTCTTTCCAGCCCACACACCCACTCTGTGCTCACTGGCTGCCCAACTGGGCTGCTTGGTTTGGTGGGGGCACCCCTGTGGTGGCTTAGCTGTCCCACTGTGGAGCATTCCTGTGGGCTAGGAAGCAATCCCAAGAGTGAAAGTGTTCCCATGGAGGGCTGTCTTTTCTCCCTTTTCCTGTCAGAGTTGCATGCCGGCTGCTGCACGAGGTCCTGTGCCCTTGATTGCTGCTACTGAGGAAGGGGAGGAGATCGGCTTACCTCCTTCCACTGCCTCTCAGGGGGTCCAGCACCCCCACTGTCAGATGTATGGCTCCGTGGATCTCTCAGATGTCTATTGTGTTGTGTGGATGTCATCTGTTGGTTAATGAGTGTCCTTTTCATTGTATCTTAGGGGGAAGAGCCTAGGGGAACAGCTCACTCTGCCATGATGCTGACATCACTACCTGAAACTGCTATGTAATTAATACAATTTGAATGGATAAAACCTCTAGAGAAGTTGGGAGCTAAGGCTTGTGAAAAATCTGTTTGCACCTTATTTTGTGGAACTCCAGTCATTTCAATCAAATAGAAATGACTAGTTCCGAGGAGCCTGATAGAAGCCTGTAATTCTGTCCATTTTCTGCTATGCCAATGCAAGTAGATAGAGAAGCACATCTGGTTTCTTTACTTTATTCTTTCTTTCATCTGCCTCCTCTTCTTTGGATCTCTCCTATTCTTCATTGGTATTAGTGGAAACAGTTCTAGTTTCTCATTTCCCTTTTAGCTTCTGCTTTAGACTTACATCACTTCTAGAATTTTCTGTAGGGGAAAAGGAGCCACAAAGATGGCCTGTTTCCTACTTACGCAATCTGCCTCCTCAAAGATTGCTCATGTGGCAGTCACTTTATTAATTTATTTTTAAAATGAAAATAGCTTTATGGTTTAATTATTAAAATAACACATGCCCATGGCCAAAAAACCCACACACATAAATTAGAAAAACTAAATTTGTAAAATAAAATAAAACAAAAATATTTGCAATTGAAGTTATTATTAGCTTAAATAGATTGTTAGAAGTATAACATGTTTTGGGCCAGCCCCATGGCATAGCAGTTAAGTGTGCATGCTCTGCTGCTGGCCACCCGGGTTCGGATCCCGGGAGCGCACCGACACACCACTTGTCAGGCCATGCTGTGGCAGCGTCCCACGTAAAGCGGAGGAAGACAGGCATGTATGTTAGCTCAGGGCTGGTCTTCCTCAGCAAAAAGAGGAGGATTGGCATGGATTTTAGCTCAGGGTTGATCTTCCTCACAAAAAAAAAGAAGTATAACATGTTTTATGTAAGCATCATGGTAAACACAAAGAAAATGCCTATAAAAGATACACAAAAGAAAATAAGAATCAAAGTATATCACCACAAAATAATCAATGAAACACAAAGAAAGACAGCAAGAGAGGAAAAGAGGGGGAAAAAGCTACAAGACATATGGAAAAAAAATAACAAAATGGCAATAGTAAGTCCTTCTCTATCAGTAATTACTTTAAATGTAAACAGATTAAATTTCTCAATCCAAAGATACAGAGAGGCTGAATGAACAAAAAACATGATTCAATTATATGCTGTCTACAAGAGACTCACTTTAGATTTAAGGGCACACATAGGCTGAACATGAAAGCATAGAAAAAGATATTCCATGCAAATGGTAACCAAAAGAGAGCAGGAACTGCCATATTTATAACAGACAAAATAGACTTTAAGTCAAAATTGTCACTAGAGACAAAGAAGGACATTATATAATTATAAAGGGTCAATTCAACAAGAAAATATAACAATTATAAATATATATACACCCAACATCAGAGTATCCAAATATATGGATATCCAAACATTGACAGAACTGAATGCAGAAATAGACAGCAACACAATAATAATAGATTTTGATACTTCACTTTCAACAATAGAGAGAACATCCAGACAGAAAAATCAATAAAAAGCTGACTTGAACTACACTTTAGATCAAATGAACCTATCAGATATATATGGAACATTTCACAAAACAAAAGGAGAATACACATTCTTCTCAAGGGCATATGGAACATTCTCCAGGATAGAGCAAATATTAGGTAACAAAATAAGTGTTAAAAAATTGTAAAAGATTGAAATAATACCAAGTACTTTCCTGACCACAATGGAATGAAGCTAGGAATCAATAGCAGAAGAAAACTTGAAAATCCACAAATATGTGGAAATTAAACAACATACTCTAATACAACCAATGGGTGAAAGAAGAAAGTGAAAGGGAAATCAGAAAATATTTTGAAACAAATGGAAATGAAAATACAATGTACCACAACTTATGGAATACGGTAAAAACAGTACTAAAAGGCAAGTTTATAGTGGTAAATTCCTGTTGAAAAATAAGAAAGAATTCAAGCAAACAACCTAACTTTATACCTTAAGGAACTTGAAAAATAATAACTAAGCCCAAAATTAGCAGAAGGAAGGAAATAGTAAAGGTGAAAGAGCATAAATAAAGGAAATAGCGATGGGAAAACAATAGAACAAATCAAGGAAATTAAGAGTTAGTTTTTTGAAAATATTAACAAAATTAACAAACCCTTAGCTAGACTAACAAAGAAAAAAAGAGAGAAGACTCAAATAAATAAAATCAGACAGAGGAGACATTCCAACTGATGCCACAGAAATGAAAAAGGACTGTAAGAGACCCGTAAAAGTGATTATAGCCCAACAGATTGGATAACCTAGAAGAAATGAATAAATTCCTAGAAACATACAACCTACCAAGACCAAATCATGAAGAAACAGCAAATCTGAGCAGATCTATACCTAGTAAGGAGATTGACTCAGTAATCAAAAACCTCCCAACAAACAAAAGCCTAGGATCAGATGGCTTCAGTGGAGAATTCTACCAACATTTAAAGAAGAATTAATACCAATCCTTCTCAAACTCTACCAAAAATTGAAGAGGAGGGAACACTTCTAAACACATTTTGTGAGGTCAGCATTACTCTGATTCCAAAGCCAAACAAAGACATTACAAGAAAAGAAAACTATAGACCAATATCCCTGACGAATATAGATGTAAAAATCCTCAACAGAACACCAGCAAACTGAATTCAACAGCATATTAAAAGGATCATTCACTATGAACAAGTGGGATTCATCCCTAGAATGCAAGGATGGTTCAACATACAAAAATTAATCAATGTGATACACCACATTAATAGAACGAAAGATAAAAATCACATGAAAATTTCAAGATTAAAAAAAGCATTTGACAAAATTCAACATCCTTTCATGATAAAAACAGTCAACAAAGTAGGAATAGAAGGATATTATCTCAACATACTAAAAGCCATATACGATAAGCTAACACTACAGCTAACATCATATTTAATGGTGAAAAATTGAAAGCTTTTACTCTAAGATCAAAAACAAGACAAGGATACTCACTCTTACCACTTCTATTCAACATGGTACTGGAAGTCCTAGATAGAGCAATTAGGCAAGAAAAAGAAATATAAGTCATCTAAATCAGAAACTAAGATGTAACACTATCTTTTTGCAGATGACATGATCTAATATGTAGAAAACCTAAGGATTCCACAAAAAAACCTGTTAGAACTAATAAATGAATTCAGCAAAGCTGCAGGATACAAAATCAACATATAAATATCAGTTGCATTTCTATGTAGGTAAACCTCATTTTATTGCACTTTGCAGATATTGTTTTTTTACAAATTGAAGATTTGTGGCAACACTGCATTAAACAAGTCTCTTGGTGCCACTTTTCCAACAAAATTTGCTCACTTTGTGTCTCTGTGTCACATTTTGGTAATTCTCACAATATTTCAAACTTTTTCATTATTATTATATTTGTTATGGTATCTGTGATCAGTGATTTCTGATGTTACTATTCTAATTGTTTTGGGGCACCACGAATTGCACCCATACAAGATGGCAAACTTAATGCATAAATGTTGTGGATGTTCTGACTGCTCCGCCTACTGGCCATTCCCCCATCTCTCTCCCATTCCTTAGGCCTCCTACTCTATGAGACACAAGAATATTGAAATTAGGCCAATTAATAGTGCTACAATGGCCTCTAAATGTTCAAGTGAAAAGAAGAGTTGTACATCTCTCACTTGAAATCAAAAGCTAGAAATGATTAAGCTTAGGGAGGAAGGCACATCAAAAGCCGAGATAGGCCAAAGCTAGGCCTCTTGCACCAAACAGTTAGCCAAGTTTTGAACACAAAGGAAAAGTTCTTGAAGGAAATTAAAAGTGCCACTCCAGTGAACACACAAACGATAAGAAAACAAAACAGACTTATTGCTGACATGGAAAAAGTTTTAGTGATCTGGATAGAAGATCAAGCCAACCATGACATTCTCTTAATCCAGAGCAAGGCTCTAACTTTCTTTAATTCTATGAAGGCTGAGAGAGGCAAGGAAGCTGCAGAAGAAAAGTTTAAATCTAGCAGAGGTTGGTTCATGAGGTTAAAGGAAAGAAGCCATATCCATAAGACAAAATGAAAAGTGAAGCAGCAAATGCTGATGTAGAAGCTGCAGCAAGTTATCTGGATCTAGCTAAGATAGTTAATGAAAGTGGTTACACTAAACAATCGATTTTCAACATAGATGAAACCGCCTTATATTGGAAGAATATGCCATCTAGGACTTTCATAGCTGGAGAGGAGAAGTCAATGCCTGGCTTTAAACCTTCAAAGGACAAGCTGACTCTTATTAGGGGCTAATGCAGCTGGTGACTTTAAGTTGAAGCCAATGCTCATTTGCCATTCCAGAAATCTGAAATCCGAGAGCCCTTAAGAATTATGCTAAATCTACTCTGCCTGTGCTCCATAAATGGAGCAACAAGCCTGGATGACAGCACATCTGTTTGTAACATGGATTACCGAATATTTTAAGCCCACTGTTGACAGCTACTGCTCAGAAGAAAAGCTTCCTTTCAAAATATTACTGCTTATTGACAATGCACCTGGTCATCCAAGAGCTCTGATGGAGATATACAATGAGATTAATGTTGTGTTTTTGCCTGCTAATACAACATCCATTCTTCAGCCCATGAATCAAGGAGAAATTTTGACTTTCAAGTCTTATTATTTAAGAAACAAATTTTATTAAGGCTATAGCTGTCATAGACAGTGATTCCTCTGATGGATTTGGGCAGTCAGTTGAAAACCTTCTGGAAATGATTCACCATTCTAGATGCCATTAAGAACGTTCATGATTCATGGGAAGAGGTCAAAATATCAACACTAACAAGAGTTTAGAAGAAATTAATTCCAACCCTCATGGATGACTTTGAGGAGTTCAAGGTTTCAGCAGAGGGAGTAACTGCAGATGTGGTGGAAATAGCAAGAGAACTAGGATTAGAAGTGGAGCCTGAAGATGTGACTGATTTGCTGCAATCTCATGATAAAACTTTAACAGATGAGGAATTGCTTCTTCTGGATGAGCAAAGAAAGTGATTTCTTCAGATGTAATCTACTCCTAGTGAAGATGCTGTGAACATTGTTGAAATGACAATGAAAAGTTTAGAATATTACATAAACTTAGTTGATAAAACAGTGGCTGGTTTTGAGAGGATGGATCCCAATTTTGAAAGAGGTTCTACTGTGGGTAAAATGCTATCAAACAGTATTGCATGCTACAGAGAAATCCTTCATGGAAGGAAGCCAATTGATGAGGCAAACTTCATTGTTGTCTTATTTTATTTTATTTTTTTGGTGAGGAATATTAGCTCTGAGATAACATCTGTTGCCAATCTTCCTCTTCTTGCTGAGGTAGATTGGCCCTGGGCTAACATCTGTGCCTATCTTTCTCTATTTTATACGTGGGATGCCTGCCACAGCATGGCTTGATAAGCAGTGCATAGGTCTGTGCCCGGGATCCGAACCTGCAAACCCTGGGCCGCTGTAGTGGAGTGCACAAACTTAACCACTATGCCACCAGGCCAGCCCCCATTATTGTCTTATTTTAAAAAATTGCCACAGTCACCCCAACCTTCAGCAACCACCACTCTGATCAGTCAGCAGCCGTCAACAATGAGGCAAGACCCTCCACCAGCAAAAAGATTGCTACTCACTGAATGCTCAGATGATGAGTAACATTTTTTAGCAGTGAGGTATTTTTTAATTAAGGTGTGTACATTGGTTTTTTAGACATCATGCTATTGCACACTTAATAGACTACAGTATAGTGTAAACATAACTTTTATATGCACTGGGAAACCAAAAAATTCATATGACTTGCTTTATTGTGATATTCGCTTTATTGTGTTGGTCTGGAACCAAACTTGCAAGATCTTCAAGGTATGTCTGTACACTAAAAATGAACAATCCAAAAGGAAAATTTCAAGAACAATCTCATTTACAATTGCTTTGAAGAGAGTAAGACACTTAGAAATAAACTTAGCCAAGGAGGTGAAAGACTTGTACATTGAAAACTACAAAACACTGAAATTAAAGAATTAAATTAACCTGAAACAAATTAAAGAAGACACAAATGGAAAGACATCCCATGTTGATGGATTGGAAGACTTAATATTGTGAAAATGTTCATACTACCCAAAGTGATCTACAGATTCAGTGCAATCTCTACCAAAATCTCAATGGCATCTTTTGCAGAAACAGAAAAAACAATCCTAAAATTCACATGGAACCACAAAGGCCCTTGAATAGCCAAAACAATCATAAGAAAAAACATAGGTGAAGGCCTCACAGTTTTTGATTTCAAAACATGTACAAAGCTATAATAATCAAAACGGTATGGTACTGTCATAAAGACAGACATATAGACCAATGGAACAAAAAAGGGAGCTTAGAGATAAATCCATGTATATGTGGTCACATGACCTTCAATAAGGCTGCCAAGACTACACAATGGAGAAAGGATATGCTCTTCGACAAATGATGGTGAGAAAACTGGATATCCACATGCAAAAGAATGAAATTAGACACTTACCATGCCCCAAAATCAACTCTAAATGGATTAAATGCTTAAACATAAGACCTGAAACTCTAAAACTTCTAGAAGAAAACATGAGGGAAAAGCTTCATGACATTGGACTTGGCAATGATTTCCTGGATAGGATACCAAAAGCACAGGTAACAAAAGCAAAATAGACAAAGGGGACTACATAAAACTGAAAAGCTTCTGCACAGCAAAAGAAACAATCAAGTGAAAAGGCAACACATGGGATAGGAGAAAATATTTGCAAACCATATATATGATAAGAGGTTAATATCTAAAAGATATAAGGAACTCCTACAACTCAATAAGCAAAAAAAAACAAACAACTTGATTAAAAAAATGGGCAAAGGACTTGAATAGACATTTCTCCAAACAAGACACAAATAGCCAACAGATACGTGAAAAAATGCTCAACATTACTAATCATCAGGGAAATGCAAATCAAAACCACATTGAGATATCACCTCACACTTGTTAGAATGGGTATCATCAACAAGACAAGAGATATCAAGCGTTGGTGAGAATGTGGAGGAAAGGGAACCTTTGTGCTCTGTTGGTGGAAATGTAAATTGGTGCAGCCATTATAGAAAAGAGTATGGAGGTTCCTCAAAAAATTAAAGATAGACCTATCATATGATCCAGCAATTCTACTTCTGAGTATTTATACCAAAGAATTGAAAACAGGAGTTCAAAGAGATATTTGTACTCCTATGTTCATTACAGCATTATTCACAACAGCCAAGAGGTGGAAACAACCTGAGTGTCCATTGATGCATAAATAAAGAAAATATGACATAAACACACAATGGAATATTATTCAGCCTTAAAAAAGAAGTAAATCTTCTCGTATGCTACAACATAGATGAAACTTGAAGACATTATACTAAGTGAATGTCAGTTACAGAAGAACAAATACTGCATGATTCCACTTATATGAAATATATAAAGTAGTCAAACTCATAGAACAGAAAAAAGAATGGTGGTTTCCAGGGGATGGGAGGAGGAGGAAATGGGAAGTTGCTATGTAATGGGCATAGAATTTCAATCATGCAAGACAACAAAGTTCTAGAGATCTGCTGTTTAACAATGCAAATACAGTGAACAATACTGTATTGTATACTTAAAAAAAGATTAATAGTATAGATTTCATGTTGTGTGTTTTTACCACAATAAAAAAAAAGATCTCTATATTTGAAACATTGAGTTTTTTTCATAGTTTCATATGTATTCAGGGTTCTATGGGAATGTTCTATGAATGAAGAGTATATATTATTATTTTAATTAATCAATAAATCTTATTACTTAATGAATCCTATTAATTATATTATTTGAACCATCTAAGTCATAATTCTGGCAAGTGTATCTTCTACAGATAGATAGTGGCTTGTGAAGTTCTTCTATACTTATATTTCTATCAATTTCTTTTTAAATTTTCAAACACATTTATATTCATATATCTTTATATATCTGTTCAATTTAATGCTTTGATTTGGCTTTGCCTTCTCTTTTGTTTAATATTTATACTGCTGCACCAGATTCTTCTCTCTTGCTCCTGCCCTCACTCCCTTCCTTCCTTCCTTATGTTTTTGGCATTTTCTCAATACATCTTTAATCGTTTTTATTTCTTTTTAATCTTATTTTTGCTGTTAATAACATACAGCCTATATTCATTTATTGTCAAATTTAATATTTTACTTTTTTCAGCTTTTGTGCTTTCTAGTTTCTATTTTTCTGTCTTTTGATAAAAATAAAGAAAATGCATTTATCTGTAATAATGTGGCAAGTACATATCCTGTTCTAAATTCTACCTTAATTGCTTATAGTTTGCCAAATAAATATGTGATCCTCATTTCTGCATTTATGAAAATCAAGAACCAAGCAGAGATGACACTCCCCCATATGTGCTGAGGAATTCATCACCATTCTGCTTCTCCCCTCAGTGTAATCTTTGAAGGCTATAAAGTGTACAAGTATTGTGTGTGTATATCTGTCCACATAAATACTGTAAATATATTTGCAGAAGTTGTGCTAAGTGGTTTTAATACTACAACTTTCCCGTTCTTGATCTCTTGATTTTGATTCTTAGTAAGCAAGAACATCTTTGAGTAATTTTTTCTAGACAGATTTGTAAGTGGCATAATTTTAGAATGTCTTTCTATTTCATTGTTTTTAGGTATTTAATGTTTTTAAAAAAATGTGGAGCCTAGCTTGATTTTAGTTCTGAGTCAAAAGCTTTGGTATTTGTAGGATTTATTTTTTTGTTACCTTATAATGAGCCTTAACAGCCTGCCTACAGCCAGGTGGGCACCTTTTTATTAACCGTGTCTAGAACTTAGTGAGTGCTTCCAATTTACACACTACAGGTTTTCTTTTGACCTCAGGAAAAATTTCTTTGAACACATCTTTGATTACTGTGTTTGATAACGATGGTAGTATTGATAACAGTTATTCACTGAGTGCTTGAAATGCCTATGTTAAATAGTTTACACGCGGGGGCCGCCCCGGTGGTGCAAGTGGTTAAGTGCGGCGCACGGATGCACCGCTTGGCAAGCCATGCTGTGGTGGCGTTCCGTATAAAGTGGAAGAAGATGGGCACAGATGTTAGCCCAAGGCCAGTCTTCCTCAGCAGAAAAAGAGGAGGATTGGCAGATGTTAGCACAGGGCTGATCTTCCTCAGTAAGTAAGTAAATAAATAAATAAATAAATAAATAAATAAATAAATAGTTTACATGCATTGTCTAATTTAATCATAACGATAGCTCCTATCATCCTCATCCTAAAGATAAGCAAACAGAAGCTCAGTGATCTCAAAGATTTGATTTTATGTAATATCATAATTTTTTAAATTTTGAATTTCATTTTAGGACTCATTAAAATCTTTTATTTCATCTAGCATCATTTTTGTCTTTGACTTGATCTCACTATATTTTTCATTATGCTTTTGGCACCTGTGTCTTGAGGGTCTTATTGTCTCACAACTATTTGAGAGCATCAAACAGATGCTTTTCTAAAATAGTCTTACGTTTTCTGAGTTTTCAACACACTTTTTCTTTTCTCAGGTGTTGCTTTTTGTTGTCTACTCTTCCTTGGAAGGGGAGAAAACTCTCTAGGTCTCATGTTTAGCTGCAGACGTGTGGAATATGTTTCTAGCAACCCTCCCTGTCTACTAGTTGTTGGGAAATTCCTCCTCTCAGATTTAGATCCTAAGGGCAAAGGGATGTGTACAGTCCCTACATTCAGTTTCTTGCAATTAGGGTGGGTCTGCTGGGCTGAGATGGATATTTTTCTGCGGTCGTGCTCTCTGTCTATGCTCGCAAGACAGAGGAATCTGCAGTAATTCCTAACACAAGTTTAGAATATGGAATTATTCTCTCTGCCATCATGCACTTCTCCCATCAGACTTCACGTCCCCTCACAGCAAACATTTTTCTCAGGCACCTATGCTTCCTAAGATGCTGTACACCATTGAGTGTTCTCATCTGTTTCTGGCAATGTTGTTTGTTGACTTTTGAAGTCTCTGGATATGGAGAAAGTGACAAGTGTATGGAAGCAGGGAGAGAAGCATCATTTTGGTCAGCTGGTTTTGAGAAGGCCATCATGCATCCCATAGCTAAGGGCAAATATTAGAGCTGAATCAAGGTTTCAGGTTTCAAGGTTTGTTTTCTTCTCCATAGCATTTTTGGTCTTCTGTATTATTCTTGGTTGGCTGACAGAATATATGTAATCTAAGAATATGTTTATTAAAGCATGAATTTCAGTGATAGATTTAGTAGAAAATCTACCCAGACTTTAGCATATGTTCTTGTAGAAGTTTTGTTTTCTAATTCTGTTGCTAGTTTTTGACTTTTTTTCCCCAACTGGATATTTTAATTGCAATTTGTAAGGATGCTGTTTTCATCTGGGTTCCCCAGAAAGTGGAGCCTGGGACTTACACTTTATTCAGAGTGTGACTGAAGCAAGAAAAAAGGGAGAGCCATTCCAAGGATGTGGTATGGAGTTGGTCTCCACTGTGCGTGACAGGTTGGTCAATCCTATCTGACATCTCAGAACCTACATGAAATGTGTCTCAGGACCTAGTGTTGGTGGTAGTGTTTATCATTTCCCATATCTCTTCAGTCAAAGTTTCAACCCATGTGGGATTAACCCATGAGCTGCCTATGTGTGGATACTGAACATTTTCCTGCAATCAACCCAGGAACATGAGGGCAAGAGGCCAGGGCATGCAACACAGGCCTGAAGCTAGGTGCTATTGAAATGCTCCTCCTTGAAGCAAGTCAGGGTCTGTGCAGAACTAATCTTGAGCAGTGGCTGGAGAAACACACAACAGAAGCTCAGAGGATGTGGAGTGGTGGAACATACCAGGCTCTTAGTAAAGGTCTGAAGAAGCATCAGAGGCAATAATCTGGGATACAGCATAGTTCTTTTCAATTAGTCTAAGCATTACCCTAGATTCTAATAAAATTGAAATAGCTAACATTGCTCAGAAGTGTACTGATGTTCCGAGATTTTTCATTTCCTGATATTGTGAGAATTAGAGAATCAACACCACATCTATTTAACCCCCCTGGGGTGAACCCGTGTAGCCTACAACCTTTCCTACAACTCTGACTAGAGGCCCTCGTCTTATTTTCTATGTGAAATACATTCTGTCTTCATGAAATCCATTAAATGGGTAGAGGTGACACAGAGACTCTATGAAAGGGAATTTAAGTGTAACTCAAACAGAAGGCTGGCAGGTAAGAAGTGAGGACACTGGGCTCATGGGAAAGAGAAGCAGGAAGATTGGAGATCCCTGGTGGGCCCTTCAGATGTTTTCACCACTCTGCTGCCTGCCTTATCACAATAATAAATTAATGCCAAAGATAAGAGAGCTGTTTTAAAGTTCAGAGCCATGCAAGTAGACAGATTAGTCAGTGACAATGAGCTATTGAAATATGTGTATACTATTGGCTGCTTAGCCATCAACATTTATCTATTTTTCACTGGCTGAGATACCTGATAGTGTCATTGTGCCCCGGATATAATTTTATGGCTGCCACTATTGTGCTAAGTAGAACAAAGAGTAGGTAAGATTTTACACTATTGTAAACCCAAACTCGTGCATTATAAAACTGAATTTTAAAAACTTTTTATTTTGAACTCCTTTTAGATTTACAGAAACTTGGCAGAGATAGTCCAGAGAGTACCTGTGTACCCCTTACCTCTCTTCCCTTAATGTTGACGCCTCAAATTACCATCATCCATTATCAAAGCCAAGAAATTGTCATGATTTAATACTACTGACTAAACTCCATACCTTATTTTATACTTCATACCTTATTTTAACTTCACCCATCTTTCCAATAATGTCCTTATTCTGTTCTAGGATGTCACATTGCATTTAGTTGTCATGTCTCCTGTCTCCTCCAGTCATCACAGTTTCTCACTCTGTCTTTTGTGACCTTGACACTTTTGAAGAGGACTGATCAGTTATTTTATAGAATGTCTCTCAGTTTGTGTTCATCTGATGTTTTCTCATGCTTGGAATAGACTTATGCCTGTTTGACAAGAATTCTGAAGAAATGATGTTGTGTCTTTTTGAGTACACAGAAGTGATTTTTATCTTCTCTATGTCTAGATATAACTTGTAAAGTTGAGTTCCTGTTCACAGAAGTGCTCAAAGAGTGAGTAGATAGTCAATGCCCAGGGATGTTGTATGTAGGATTCTTGGCTTTGGATGTGAAATCAGGCTAAATGACTTCTAAGGTCCCTTTCTGTTTATCAGATTCTATGATTCCACTTCATCCATTCAGCCAGTAAATATTTATTGAGAACCTACTAAGTGCCAGGCATTGGAACATAGAAAACTACTTGTATTTGAAAAAAAACCCCAATATTCCAGGAATGTACATAAACAGATTCATATATAGCAAAATAAGTTTATTAATAAAGGAACGTCTAAATTTCCTGGAGAGCTCAGGAGAGTTTGGGGTTAAGAAGATTAAGTTGGGGAATTACTATGTGTTTTCTTCCACACCACCAAGCAATTCTCCTACACCAGCTGAGTGTCCTACAATTCAGCTCAATCCTGATTCTAACTGGAGTTAGTGCCAGATCCCACAGGTTAGGGCTCAGTCCTACAAGACTGCCCCCTAACCCCACTTTCAGGCATCAATTCCAAGTCCAAGTTATTACCTGTGCTTCTGACCAACCAGCTGGCTATTTATGGAGGTTCCCATGACCGCTTTCTTGATTTGGTTAATTTGCTAGAGTGGCTCACAGAACTCAGAAAAATATTTACTTAATGTTTACCAGCTTATTATAAAAGAATATAACTCAAGAACAGCCTGATGGAAAAGATGCATAGGGCAAGGGATTTGGGAAAGGGGCACCACTCTTCCCAAATCTCCATATAGTCACCAACCAGGAAGCTCTCTGAACTCTGTCCTTTTGGGTTTTTATGGAGGCTTCATTACATAGGCATAATTGATTAAATCATTGGCCATTGGTGGTTGAACTGAATCTCCAACCCCTTCCCAGTGATCGGGGTGGAATTGAAAGTTCCAAACCTCTAATCACATGGTTGGTTACCGTAGGTTACCTAGGGCCTTTCCAAAATTCACCTCAACAACATAACAAAAGACACCTTTACAGCTCTCATCCAGGAAATTCCAAGGGTTTTTGGAGCTCTGTGCCAGGAATGGAGATGAAAACCAAACAATACATTTCTTATTATAAATTACAATATCACAGGAACATAAGGGGAGATAATTTTTCTCTTCCTAGTTCCCATCTTTACCCATACAGGAAGGAATATTCTCTAACACTTAAGGGCTCTTGAAGAAGTTGTGGGGAGGGAAGCTGTTCTTCCCTCTCCTCCCCCTTAACTGAGTTAACTTATTGGTGAGGTTGGTAAAAGCCTGATATTCACTAAGTCTCTTTTTATTGGGCATTGATAAATGATTTTCTCATGTATGATCCAGATGCTTGATTTCTAGGACTGTTGTCTTTGGAAGCAATAGGCTTTGTTTTCAGTTTTCATAAGTTCGGTCTGTGGACCTTATGGGGACGGGGCTCTGGGCAAGGGGGAGGGAGTGACTCTTCTCTATCTTTTCATTGGTGACTGGTGTGTATGCTTGAGTGTGTTTGTGTAGGGGGTAGTTATAAGAGGCTCTGCTGAATTCTCCAATCCAGTTTTACCACTAATAACGTGGATACTTTGATCCCTATTTTGACTCATGTGTCTAATATCTATTGATTTGAATCCGAAGGGAGAAAGATATGTAATTAGCACTCCTAAACTCTAATACCTTTGATTGTCAGCACAGGGTTTACAGAGGCAGAGATATTTGGACTGGGTTTTGAAGGTAAGACAGAGAATGTCAAGGTGGGAGACAGGTACACATTTTGGGCACAGGAGCATTGAAGTATTTGGAAAAGTGGCCAATCATAGCATCTCTCTTCTCTACCTTGGGTTTGGAAGAAATTGTCAAATTAGATAATGGAGTAGCAGATGGGGAACCAAATATCATTTTTATTACTAATATATGCCAAGTTGGAAAATATAGCTTAGTGTAGACTTGCTGAGCAGTCCCCAGAATTACCGTGACTTACCGCCATGGTCATGAGCAGTGATGAACTGGGGCAAGTAACCTGACATGGGGTGAATGCATGTGAACAGTGTGATGTGTGCGTGTGTGTGTGTGTGTGTGTGTGTGTGTGTGTGTGTTGGTGGGAAGTAATAGAACATGAGACTGGAAAGGAAAATTCAAATAGACTTAGCTCTTTGGTAACAGGATGCAGCTTGCATTGTCCATTAGATCACTCTAGTTGCAGGATAAATGATGCATTGGCAAGAGGGGAGACAGAGGCAGGTAGCAAGATCAGTTCCCCATTTATTGAACTAATCTAGGAGTGAAATGACTAGTTAATGAACCAAGACAATGGAAGTGAGGGTAGAGTGAACAGGATAGATTTAAGACAAATCAGTACAGTAGAATAGACCTGCTAATCACTGCACAAAATTGGGGTTCTCTTGCCCAATGTGCATAAAAAGCCAATTAATTATGGCATCAGCCTTTGGGAAAAGAGATCAGCTTTATTCTGCAAGATCGGTCTGCAGGGAGATGGGGGTGTGTGCCTCAGATCTGTCGCCTCAATTCAGGGTTTGGGGTGAAATTTAAGAGATTAGGGAGAATAGGCTGGCACATGGAAATGCTGGTGGGACAGGTTTTGATTGGTGGGCTTCGAAATATTTATGACAGCGTTCTAAACTTTTATGGGGAGTTTCTAAACTTTTATGATAGGGTTCTAGGCATTTATGATGAGATGGGGAAGGAATTTTAACACCAGATCTTCCTGCATGAGGGACCTCTGGCTTCTGATAAGAGTCTGACTTTTAAGTTCCGGTCATGTCCTGGACCTTTGGTTCCATAGGGAGGAGACTCTTTGGTTCTGTTGTCATTTCAGGTCAAGATTTCTTCTGTGCATGCTCTGGATACATGACTGCAAGTTTTCAGACAGGCAATTCATTTTTTTATTTTTTTATTTTGTGAGGAAGAGTGCCCCTGAACTAACATCTGTGCCAGCCTTCCTCTATTTTTTGTATGTGGGTCACCACCACAGCATGGCTGATGAGCAGTGTGTAGGACCCCACCCAGGATCCAAACCTGTGAACCCCAGGCCACCAAAGCAGAGCACATGAACTTAACCGCTACGCCAGGAGGCCAGCCCCTGAAAGGCAATTTTTAATCACTCTGTTGATAAGATGGAGTCAGCGGAACAGTGGAGGGCCTGCAGTTACACACTTAGTGAACAGTTAGATGTAGAAATGGGGGAGAGGAAGAAGATTAGAAAGCCAACCAAGTCTCTAGCTTGAAGATCAAAATAAGGAATGTGGGCAGCAGCAGATTCTTATGGAGAAATTGACACTCTTTGAGCTCCTACTGTGTGCCAGAATGTGCTAGACACTTTCCATAACTGTTGGCATTTAGGGGGCCAAGAAATAACAGTCTTATTTATCTCCTCAATTTGGAAACCATTGAAGGATACAACACAAGAGTTAGTCACATGGAGATGAAAAATCTTTGGTCAGATGGGCTTGCCCATATTTTTCACCTGAGTCAAACAAATTTATCCACTGGTGCAACTGGACAGTTGTAGGTATTTATCACAGGACTAGGAACAGATCAAGAACAAACGCTTTCTAAAGGCAGGCAGTTCTGAAAGAGAAAGAACCTTGAAGGCACTTCCCTGAGCAGCCACACGTCCTTCCGAATGCATCAATCAGAGTGCTTCTCCTCCTCTTTTGGGAAGAAATTAGTGAAGGATGGAGGGATGGAGGAAGAGGCACTGGAATTATTCATATCTATGGAAATAAGAGGAGTGGAAAATAAACATCTGCCTTAGTACCTATAGTACTCATTTTAACACCTGCAACAATACTGTGAGACAGGTATTTTTAGCTCCGTTTTATAGACAACAAAATTGAGGCCCAGAGAGGTTAAATAACTTGTTAAGTTCGCACAGTTACTGAGTGGTGAGGGAGAGGTTTAAATCTAGGTTTGCTTGAAATGAAATACTGCATCTTTTGCTATTTTTATTGCTGCCTTGCTTTAGGGGCTGAGTTAGGAAATGTTGAATTTTAGATGCTGACGAGAACATATAGGTGGATAGGTACAGTGGAAACACATACCTAAGGTGCAGATGGGATCTTGGGCTGGAGTTATAAATTTAGGAGGCAGAGGAAAATATACGGAAGTTGAGACTTTTGAGTAAGATAAAATTCCACCAAAAGCATTATTTGATAAGGAGGAATATGTGAAGGAGAGCATTGTGGAAAAGAGAATACTTGCAATAATCAACAGAATTGGGAGTTGGTTGCAATTTATATATATATATATATATCTATGCAATTTTTTACATATACATATACTGAAATTTTACTTGAAAGTTTTTCCTTGGAATCTATGATGTATTTTCAAAGAAAGATCATTCTTTTCATAATTATGTTTATTAGCCTCCCAGCATAGGAACCAATTCTATTCTGTAATTGCCACGCCGTTTCTGCTTGACAGCAGCATTGATCTTGGGTTTGGATTGACAATCAAACTCAGAAGACATTGTAGGCCTCACCCAGCATTGTTTAGCTTTAGGAAAGGCCACAGGATACAATAACAGCATGAATGGACCAGCAGAGTAAAGGTCCTGTGACTCCCAGGCACAGCTTCTGAGGTCCCCTACACTCTGCACTTGGAATGCAAGGAAAATGAGTAGGTGTAGACAACCTCAGCTTAGAGAAGCACCAGCTCTGGGTTCTTTTAGCTTTTATGACTAGACCCCTCAGAATTATAATTCTAACTCTCATTCTCCAGTGCAGTTGATTCTCACCGATGAATCTCACCACTTCATTATTTGATAAAATAATCTTGACAGTAAGATATAGGTTCTTGGTCCAGTACATAGTCCTTGGTTCGATTCTCATTTATCTCAGACCTGGTATAAGCACACTCCAAAAATGTCTTCCATTAGTGTTACAGAAGGATTTGCAGGATCATGTCTCAGGTGTCTCTGAGACTAGAGCAAAGGCCACAGAATCATTTCATTCCAGTAATGAAGAGACAAAAATTAAGGGAAATCTATAAATATTTAATATACCAACTACATAACCTACTTATAAAATAATTGTTATTGCGTTAGAATGATCAATAACAAGTGGCCAAAACAAAACTGAAAACAAAACTTCAAGATGATTTAAGTAAAAAATAGAAATAATTGATTAAAAAATCTGAAAACAGGATACAGCTTCTGATACAGGTTGATCCAGGGTCTCAAGATCTCAAATGATACCTTGGTACTTTTTCTCTCTCTTTCCATTTCTCCACTCTACTTTTTGATTTACTGGCTTCATAATTAGGCCCAGCACGGTAGTCCCTATAAACTCAATGTTCAGTTTCTCCAATGTTTAAATCCAGTGGAAAAGAGATTGTGTCTCTTTTCTAAAATTCTCATTCTGCCTCGTTGGCTCTGATTGGGGCACATTCCCATTCTTGAATCAATCACTGTGGTTCAAGAGAATTTGATGCTCTAGTTGGTCATGCTTATAGCTGCAGGTGGAGCACCATCTGAAGCATCATGACTAAGAATTGGAAACAGGGTGCTTCTCTAGGGGAATATGAGCTAGTGTTACCAGAAAAATGGAGAGTGGATGCCAAATAACTAAAAAAAGCTGTATATATTTTGGATTCTTTCTCTTCTTCAACTTAGAGGAACCCAGCTCAAAATAACTTAAAGACAAAAGAACATTCATTAGCTCACATCCATGGGAAGTCCAGAGATACAGCTGACTTCACTCAAGGCAGTGGCCAAGAGCTCAAATGAGGTTGGCGTGACTCTTTCACTTGCATTCTTTCACTTTTATTTGTGTTATTTTAGTAATTAGGCCTCTGCACAAGGTGGGCAAAATGGCAACTGAAAACCTTGTACTTGTTTTGAAGCTGGAAACATTTGACTGCTTCAGCATTTCCAGTAGATAATGGTTGCCTTTCCTGTGAGCTCCAGAACTCTTGGAGAAAATTTTCTGCCCTGCTTGTATCAGGTTCCTATCCCTGCATTAATGACTAGGCCTCAAGATGCATGGCAACTTTGGCCAAGTTTGGACCCAGTATTGACCAGGTGAGGGTGAGACACTGGGATTAATAGCCCCAAGTGTGATTAGGAAGCAAAGGTTCCCAAAGGAAAGTGAGTATATACCAGAAGAAGCAGACAAAACCATAGCCATCACAGTCTACTATGGCTCTTACCGGCCTCTAAGGGATTTTAATATTGTGTCCATACTAATATTGTTCATATACTTTCTCACACCAATGAAAGCAAATCACCCAGCACAAATGTTTTAAAAATGAAAAAGAGAAAGACTGCCTACGATTTCCACTCAGAACGTAAGACATCATATCTACTCATTGGAAATTCATATTCTTCTAACTAGATTTGGAAGAAATTTGGGGGAAATCATGAGATTCCTGGTAATAGGTCTGGTATTTTCCTCTGCAATGCTACACTCGTCAGATCAGAGGAAATAAAGCTACTGAAATGAGTGGGAAGAGTTCTACTGATGGGGTTTTGTTAGTGATGGTTATTGCTAATGTTTCTTAAATTACGTATCAGAATAACAATCAAGGTCTCTCCTTTGAACTTTGAGAGTAACTGTGACAACATTCTTATTTAGTTGTAATTCTTTTATGTGCAAATCCTTTGGAGATTAGCTTTAAGAAGGGAAGATCAATTAATGAGCCCCTTCCAGATTCATACAACTTTGTGAGAGGCCCGGAAGTAAGTAGGGTGTCTTTAGTGAAGTAGATTAGAGATGATTCACTTTATTTGTTCACTATGTACTACCCATTCCTCTATGTGTGAGCCAACGTTTCTTCACTTTCATTGCTAGGAATGAGTCCACCCAAGCCTATTAACTCACACCAAGGGCTTAAATGGAATAGAATAAAGATGGCTTATTTAAATCACATGCATTTTGGGGATCGTTAGAGCTCTGTGTTCTATGAATAAGGACGATTAAAATTCAGCAGTTTTGTGTATTCTTAATGTGCATTTAGTTTACACCACAACGTCTTCTTTAACATACCATTCTGCTGTGTGCTGTGACTGCTATTCATAATGGTGCACGCTTGGTAGAATGCATGATGATACAGAATAAGTTTAAGTGTCTTTACATTATTCTTAATATAATAATGGTTCCTAGGGCTGCATGCAACTGTGAGTGCATATTAACAGGGGTAGCCCACTGTGAATTATGAATCTATAACACAAAATTTTCAGAAAAGGTACTTACTGTGTATGTAAAATAACTGCCTTTTAAAGCTTGAAACTTGGGCTGGTTAAAATTGCTCCTAGTAATATTTTTAAAAGAAAATATTCCAGAGGTAATAAGTGAACTGAATGGATTTATGAATGATTTCTGTAAAGTCTTCTTTTTAAGGTAATAACTCAAAAAACATCAAAAAGAATAGAAAATTATCTTTTTTATGCATGTGTAATATGAAATCAATTCAAATGTATTTCAGTAACAAATGTTCTTGATGTTTTTGCCATCTTATGGATCTCTCTATCTTTATTCTTGTGATCAAGTGATACCAAGACATAAAGCGTCCTATTTCTTTGTTAATTTGAACTAAATGCCTATAAATGTAGACATTTTTAAGAAGTAATTTTTAAAATTGCCATTTTGACCTTATTTTGGTAATATCCATACCCACATCCACTCCTTCCTAAAATTTCTCTAACATTCCCATTATCCTTCTGAACTAGTCCAAATGCTTCAACCTCACGTATGAAGCTCTTGGTGAACCACCCACCACACTCTCTCCAGACTCATCTTCCTTTACCTCCAACCCCTCAGACAGTATACACCAGCATGTTGCAAATGTTCATTTCCTCTTTGCTTTGCACACACTCTTCCTTCACCCCAGAATGTTTGTCTTGCCCCTCCGTTCACTTCTTTTCAGATTCAAGGCATAGTTAAAACCTCATCTTCTCTGTAACATGGCCCATGACCGTTGTGTTTTACCCCCTCGCCCAGCCTACCCTAATCACACACCTTAGTCACTACCTTTACAAATCTGTGTAGGACAAATCTGGACTGGGTAGACTGACCTTCACTAGTATGCTTACTGGGCAGCATGGTAATAAAAGAGGCAAAAATGCTACCGATCCCATGGGATTGACATAAGCCTGAAATTATGTGTTTACTTAACTGAAGTTTAATTATTTTTGATTATGAGACTCTCCTACTAGACTATGAACTCCATGAGGTCAGGGACTATGTCTTATTCTCAGGACCAAGCATAATGCTAAGCATAAAAGAAGAGACTAATGAATGCATGTTGCAAAAATGGGTTGAATATTTCACTAAAGCACTTAATTAATTATAGAATTATTTTACATATGAGTTATTGTTATAGTATTTCATTGATTCTAGGATCCACTTTTTTGCACAATTTAACTGTTGTGAAATTGGGATGGGTTGTCATAGCTTGATTGGCAGCATTCATTCTTTCTTAATGGAACATAAAATAACGGTGTGTCTTACATTTGATGGTGTCTTAAATTCAAAGAAATATGGCATTACTACTTCTAGCTAGAGTTAATAAAATCAGTTAAAATATCTGTTAAGTGTCTGTATTGGTCAGGATAGGCTGAGTGCCATAATAAATAACCACAAATCTTGGTGGCTTATCAAAGTTTAGTCTTCATTCATGTTCCAGCCTAATGTGGGTCAGAGAAGGGATGAGGGAAGCCTGTTGTCTACAGTCTTTCAGGGACCCATGCTTGTTTCATCTGGTAGCTTCCACATCCACTGGGGTAGTGGCATCCTTTCTGGACTTTCTAAATGAAGAGAAGAGTGAGAGCACAGAGGACTCTGCTGGAGGCTTAGAAACCAGTCCTAGATGTAGCACACATCACTTGCATTCACATGCCACCAGCAAAACTCAGTCACATGGTCCAACCTAACCACAAGGAAGACTAGACATACAGTCTAGATGTGTGCCGAGAGAGATAGGAAATGGAGTCTGGTGAGCACATAAAAATCTCTGCCACATGTCTAATGCTGCACAAGGCAATGTGGAAAGTACACACAAAAGTTTCCACAACTTCTAACTGCAAAGAGCTTACAATTGAATCTCTGTTTATTTAGCCAACAAATATTTATTGAATATCTACTATAAGCCATGCCATATGCTAAATGGCATGAGGTATACAAGGATCATTGAGATTTAGATTCTTCTGTTGAGGATTTTATCATCTAAGAGAGGAGATAAAATAGGCACATAAATAACTATAATATAAGACAGGAAGTGAAAAGTACCACCAAGTAGGAGATTGTGTCTAGCCAGAGGAATCATGGAAGAGTTTTGGAAGAGAGATGTGTAGACCTGGACTAAAACAAGGAAGGCCTTGAACATGGATACGGGAAGAAATGATGCCGGGAATAGAGACAGACTTGAACTCAAATTGTGGAAGAGGAGCTGGGTACAGATTTGATCTGAGTGTTCCACAGATTTGCCTGGAACAAACACATGGTCTCAAAGAGCAGAAGAAAATCTTAGTGAACAGAAGCAGCCTAGAAAGAGGTATTTGAGCAATGTATTGAGAGACATAGGGCGTTTTGTTAGGTAAGCTTGGGGAGGAGATAATGAAAAAAAAATGCACAGAGACAAGGTCTTCATATTGCCTACTTTTGTTCTATCATTTCAGTAGCTGTGTGAGCACATCTCCCCTTCTTTCCCCTTCTTCCCAAGCTAAATATGATGTGGTAAGTCATGTTTCATGAGTGGGCCTGTAAAGCACTCACAGTCCTTGCCATCTAGATATATGTGTAGCATGTCTTAAATGCAGAAAGGTTTGTTCCTAATAACTGTCTCACCCTACCATATAGGACACTGTAGCTGATGCCTTTGGTGCCCAGTGTCAGTCACATTCTCTCGTTCCACCTCTGATTTCAGCACAGCTGTGATGTAAGGTTCCACGGGAGCTCAGGCTCTCCTTGTGCTGGCATCTTCCCTCCCACCTCAATGGCACTCTGTAGAGCCTGTCAGTCTTGAAGTGGGGGAATAGTTAACAGCATTGAGGTCACCCGTCAACCAATGAGGGAGGGTATCCAGTGGATAAATGCTCATATATATTTCAATTCAGATGTTTGAAAACTTTTTGAGAAAATTGTAAGTTTTCCTTGTTGATTGCTGGTAAAGGGAGAAAGATATTGAAAGTGGTCCAGGAACTGAGAAAACATCCTCCAGGATCACAGGTTAAGAAACCTGTTACATGGGCCGGCCCCTTGGCTTAGCGGTTAAGTGCGTGGGCTCCGCTACTGGCGGCCCTGGTCCAGATTGGGGTGTGCACCGACACACCGCTTCTCCCGCCATGCTGAGGCCACGTCCCACATACAGCAACTAGAAGGATGTGAACTATGACATACAACTATCTACCGGGGCTTTGGTGAAAAAAAAAAAGGAGGAGGATTGGCAATATATGTTAGCTCAGAGCCGGTCTTCCTCAGCAAAAAGAGGAGGATTAGCACTGGTGTTAGCTCAGGGCTGATCTTCCTCACAAAAAAAAAGAAACCTGTTACCATAGAACTTGTATCCTGTTGGAGCTCTGGAAAGGCCATACATCTTCCAGGGAGTGTCACATTTGGTTTTTCATTAGGTTACTGCCCTTTACCTTAATAAATACTGGCTCTGAAAGTCTCTCTTTAGAATAAAAAATATCCCCTCTTTGTCTAACAGCTATGGGAGCTTATCAGCACCTTAGTAACCGTTATAGGTTTATTTCTATTTAAATCACTTAATCTGATTTACATTAGTCTTTTTTAAAAGAAGCAATATTTTCTTGCTATAGACATGCTTTGAAGTTGATGTGGTTTAAATCTTCCCACAAAGGCATCTCTGAGCAGTGACTTACTGCTTTCCTTAGTTGCCAACAGATGGAGACATGACAATGATAACTAAAGAGAACATAGGCTTCCCTGCCTCTAAGTCACCTTAAAATCCCATAACTCTGAGTGGCTAAAATAAGAAAATATGATAGGAATACCAACCAGGATTTTATTATAGAAGTTAACTACAAAAAAAAAAAAAGTTCCTCAGATGTGTACACCTCTACACTGACTTCTGCTTAGAGCTGTCCTCGTAGCTCTCATGCTGGTTGATAGAATTCAGTTCACAACACCTTTATATTTCTAGAATTCTTTGAAATATCACTTTTTGATATGGATAACAGGAATGACAACAAGAATGTCAAAAAGTGAAATGATACCTATTGAATGTTTACTATCTACTATGAAGCATGGTATACGTTTTACTTGCAATTCACTTATTTCTCAAATCAACTCAATGAGACTGGTACTATTATCCCAATTTTACAAATGAGAAATTAAGATTCAGAGAGGTTAGGTAATTTTCCTCAAAGTTACACACTAGTAAACGCATATCCATTCAAGGTCTCCTTGACTTAGACCGTATCAATCCCTCTTGATTGAAATGACAGACTGGGTCCTTGTTTCCCCCTCCTTATTTATCCCTTCCTTCTATTTATCCATCCATATTATTCCACTTATTCTTTGTACAGACCCATATTGAATACCTTTTCTGCACTAGATTCCGGCTTACAGGCCTTCACAGGCTCATAAAATACAGCCATTGGATAAAGCCACAGAGTTACAATGAACTTAAAGTATCTAAGTACTTCAACTTTCCTCCGGATACAAGGGGGGCACAAAAGCACTACAACATTCCAAATAGTTTTAGTCCCACTTGAAAACTTCCTGGGATTGGGAATTCATGTTCTTTGAAGGCAGCTTGTTCTTCACATCTCAGCTTTAATCCTTTTTTTAAGTGTCTGTTGTAACTAGATTTTATCACCCAGGCTCTGCTAAAGCTGCCTGCAGAGGGAGAGCCAACTGTTCTCCAGAGGAAAGAGAGTTACTGGGCTGCTATGGCTCCTGCCCAAGAGGATAGAATGGGTTGGGATGGGTCTCTGGTGGCCTTGGTGAATTTCCAAAGCAAGACAGTTTGACTGTCAATGTCTCCTTTTTCAAATTAAGAACTGATATTTAAAAATTCTAATCTTCCAGCAGATTTCCCAAACCAGTTGAGAGGCTATTTCTCCCTTCCTCCCTCCTCCTTTTCCATACTTCCTCATCCTTTTTCTTCTTGTTATCATCAGAAACCAATGTAAATTTCCTATCCAACTATTTGCCTCTATATTTTATCTATTGTTTCTTTTAGGGATTTTTCTGTGTGAAGATTCGTTTGTCAGCTGCTCTTGGAGCCTGTACTCCAACACCACCTCCACTGAAGGTAACTCTATATATTGTGATTTAGTCAAATCCAATCAGCGAGAGTTAATGAATTCCTAAGGCAGGAGATCAATCATGTTCTATTTATATTTAATTAATTTCATGTTGCCTCACTTGTCTTTTATAACTATTTTAAAGCATTTGAGAAAAGCGTATTTGTGATACATTCTTATCTTAGAATAATATTTCTTTTGTTTTTATGGATTTTGCTACACCAAATTCATAAAAATCTTAGTTTCCTCAGGACTTTTAGGACATGCACAATCATAATATTTTTATTAGCAAAAGAAACCTCCTCACAAATTTTGCTCCTCACAGATTTCCTCGTTTCCTCCAAGGTAGAATTGATCTCACACTCTTTTTTTGGTCCCAAATGAAACTTAATAGTAACAGTTTATTGCATGTGCTTGTTCACCTGTTTGCCTCTCTTTCTGGGCCATACACTCTTTTGTCTCTCTGTGCTTAGCAGTATGCATAGTACACAGAGTAGGTGCTGTACAAATGTGTTGTTTTGCTTGAAAGAATGGATGAATGAATAAATTTAAGAAGCTGTGAAACTAAAGAAATATAGTATGTATAAGAAATAGAGGGAGACTGGCTGGTTACACATGAAGCAAAGGGATGTGGTTGATGAAAGATATTATGGCACAACATAATCAAATGTTGAGTAAAATTAAAGTGTGATATAATGTATGCACCTGGGAACTAAGATTTTGTTATAGAGGGAAAGAGAGGCTGGATTGGAGGAAGAAAAGGAATTTGGCAGGGAAGTTGGTGTTCACGTGTATAGACTGAAGGTTGGGAGACCAAAATTAGAGCAAAGGAGACCCATATCTTTCAGAAGCTGGTATAAAAATGAACATAGATTCTTCTTTTATGGAAGAATCTCAGACCTTCCTTTGGTGGCCAGGCCAGTTACTAATTTTTCTTCTCAGCAAAGTGGGGAGAACATCTAGGGCAGGGGTCAGCAAACCTTTTCTATAAAGGGCCGTATAGTAACTATTTTCAGCTTTGCAGTCTCTAGAAAATTCTCAACTCTGCTGCTGTGAAAACAGCAATAGACTATATGTAAATGGTCCAAGTAAACTTTATATACAAAATCAGGCATTGGGCTGGATTTGGCCTGCAGGCATAATTTTCTGACTCCTGATCTAGGAGTCAGAGGTCACAGTCAGTGTCTTCTGGTCCTGCCTCTACCCTATTGTGTTTTCATGGCTTGTCCAATAAATTGGTATAATATGAAATTAAGGGCTTTCTGCTCAGAATAAACAAACTACAACTTCACTTACTTACTACCTAAAACTCCTTAACAGAAAACAAAATCTTTGATTTTCTGTTAGCTACAAACTATTCACTATTCAAAGAAGTTCACTATTCAAAGTAAGAAATGTACTCAATAAAATATGCCCTATCAAGAAGTCAAAAAGTTCAAACTACTGATATTAAATCTTTTCCAGTTTTCCAAAGGGAAAGAGATAGAGAGAAGATGGTAGCTTGGGACACCTGAGCTGGAGGAAGTAGCAAACATGGATTGGTAGGTGAAGAAAAGTGGCAGAAAGGGCTAATTGGAGGAGAAATTTAGCTTTGCTGTCCTCATCATTTGACTTAAAGTTGGTCCAGCTTGCCTCAAACTAGTCATAGACAAATCTTTGCTGAGTGGGAGGCATTTTTGTCAGCAATGACTCTTAATGTTCTATGGCTTTGTTTTGCAAGATTTCTGAAAAACAATTTTTTGTGTAAACGTGGTTGACCAAATGAAAAAGGGGATTAATTTTCAAAGGATTCTAATTGTGGTGCCACTCTATTCCTTGGGATAAAAACTCAGACTACTGGAGAGGTGGTATTCTGATCAAAATGGGGTTATAAGTATGTATAAAACTGTCTCCTCTCAACTATAAACATATAGCAATAATATCTATAAATAATATTTACAGAGTCATTGCTTCTCTGGAAAAAAAGATAAACATGTCTTATGGACCAAAAATTGAAAAGAAATAAACTGCAGTAAGGGAGTCTGAAGCTGGAGATCTACTACACTACAGGATGAAAACACAAAGAGGCAGCTAAGAGCTTAGTCTCCGTGGGGAAATAGGACCTAAGCTTTCCATACTCCAGTCAAGAGCTGGAGTAAGACAAAAAGCCAGAATCATTCTCAGGGGCCATAGCCTATAGTGTACTGTTGGGTAGCACAGCAGGAGGAAGCAGGATGGCTGGATATGGCTCAAGCCATATATTGACTTGGATACTTCATCAGTTATAACTCCCAGAATAGTAACTCTGAGCTGCCAGTACGAGACCTGTTTCTGTCTGAGACCTTGGGCAACCTGAACAGAGGCAATTACAAAAAGACTAGACATGGAGCAGTGAGTGCAGAGGGAGGAATAGGAAGGAAAATTGTCAATTTGATCTTGCAACTAAAATTCCATGAATGAAAACTAAATTCATAATAGTTAGTCAACAAATTCAATAAATGATAAAATTCATTACCAAGATTACGAATTTTAATGAATCTTCTCACCAAGATTAAAATCTTCAAAGACATAAAGGAAAAAATATATCCATAAAGCAAGAATAAGATATTATGAACAAAATTAGATGAGTATGAGTCAAGGACAGGAGCTGATTTTAAAAAATGTAGAGATTTGGGAAATGAAAAATGTAATCACTGAAATAAACTCAGTAAATTGAACACAGCCAACAAAAAATTAATGAACTGGTAGAAAGATCTGAGAGCATGACCTAGAATTCAGGAAAGATAAAGAGGTGGAAAATATAAAAGTAAAGTTAAAATACCCAGAGGATAGAATGAGAAGCCCAACTTACATATAATAGGAGCTCCAGAAGTAGAAAAAAAGAGAGAATAGCAGAGAGGTAATATTTTAAGAGATAATGGCTTAGTGTCTTTCTGAATTGAAGATAAAAGTTTATTGTCAGAAAAGGCCCACAGCAAACTGAAACACAAAAAATAGTAAATCCTCAGTTAGCCTCAGAATAATAAAAATGTAGACAATAAAGAAGAAATACGAAATCTTAAATGTTAACGTAGGTAAAAAGGACATATTACCTACAAAGGGGTGAAAATTAAGTTGATGGCAGACTTCTCAGAAGCAACAATAGGATGTCATAAGTTGACAGAGAGGGAAAATAACTCTCAACATGTAATTCTGTAACTAGCTAAACTATCATTCACAGTAAAGGCAAAATATCATTTTCAGGTACTAGGATTTAGTAGATTTATACCCCAAATATAATTGCTTAAAGAAGAACTAATGAACTAGTGAACTAGTGAATCTCAGGGAAGATATTGAAATATGAATGCAACCTAATTAACTATTGACTCTAAAATTAATATTAATAATCACTAATTATCTTAAAATTAGTGGAAATAACAATACCCTAGAAAAAATGAGGGGCAGTGTTTAGAGGATAAAACATGCTAAGATATTTCAGGAGTAAGAGAGAAATAGTGAAAACTTTAGGCATTGTAAGAAAAACATGAAATTAAGTGAGGTTGTTAAAAATTTTAATATTGACACTAAAAGAATAGAAATACAAGGTATGATGCCTAAAATAACAAAGAAAGAGTGAGAAAGCGAGAGCAAATAAATGTTATCAATCAAAAAACAGGCTGGAAAAGAGTAAAGGAACAATGGAAAAATACAGAAAAGAGAAAACACAAGGTAGCATAAAAAATTCTAAATAAATCAGTAATCACAATAAATGTAAATGGACTAAATACACCAATTAAAAAAAGAGGTGATCCAATTGCATATTAAAAATGTGCACAAAATCTAGATTTACCAATATATCATTAGAGAGGGGTGGTTTGGAGGAAGGCAAAACAAAGTAGATATGTAATTTTAGTGTTGTTTTTGTTATCTAGGATTTAGATGACTTCAATATGACTTTACTACAGAGGAAACCAAAACTAATAAAAGCACTTAATACCACTGAATTTGTTAGCACATTACTAAGCAACTCTGCTTTTCAGGGGATTTGCAGTGAGAGACACTTAAGCTTAAATCTTGGTTGTGCTGCTTGACGTTGTGACTGAAACAAGTTACCTAAGATTTTTGAGCCTGTGTTCTCATCTGTGTTATATTTTATAGTGTCCACTTGACAGGGTTGTTGGTAGGATTAAATTGGATGATGAATTTGAAGTGTTTATTAAGATGTAATATGTTAGTACCCCTCTTTCTCTTTCCCCCTTTACTCTTTAATGCACTCTATCTTGGGGTAAGATAAAACTAAACATTTGGCTTGATTTGCTTCTATAAAGAAGTAAACTTAGAGGCAGCAAAGGCTCATTAAGTCTCAGTCTCCATATGTAGATGGTGTGCTTAGAAGTGCTACAGAAAGCTCAAGAGGATGTCCAAAAAGGGGGGTTTTCTAGCTTGCATTTGCTGTAAATCATAAATTGTGCACAGAACCTTAGTGGCTACTTAGTCTAACTCTTTTGTTTTCCCAAAAGGGAAAATGGAACACAGAAAGGATTAGTGTGAAGTTATATGGAACAATACCTCTCCCACTTTAATGGACACATGCACACCTGGGGGCTTGTTAAAGTGCAAATTCTGATTCAGTAACTCTGGGTGGAACCTGAGATTTTGTGTTTCTCACAAACTTTCATGTCATATCAATGCTGATGCTCAGTGGACCACGCTTGGAGTGGCAAGAACATAAATGTTGATGGCAGAACAAACTTTAAAACCTGAATATACAATGTGCTTTCCACCATGCCACACTTCAGATAGCTTTCCAGGGAGGCAAACAAGAGGCAGTTTCTGGAATAAAACAAGGCATGCGATGCTGTGGTTTTTAGTACATGAAGGAATATAATTTATATTGATGTATATACTCTTCTAGGTTTGTTATTGGAAGTCAGATGGCAACTCTATACAAATCCAAATTGAATTGATCAAAAAATTCCCTAGTGAGGAGAGAATTCTGAATGATGCCACCTCAAAGTTCTCCCCTTGGTGCCTTTCTGCCAACTTCCCTGCCAAACTTCAAAATGTCTTAAGTGTTTCAACTGAAAAATAAATGGATTTCAAAGCACCTCCCTCTTGCCATGACTGTCACTGGGGCTTTAGAACACATACAAGGGAATCAAAATCCAAACCAAAACCTCCTGAAGCAAAAGGCATTCAATTGTTGGGTTTGGATTCAGACATTTTAGTCAATTTTATTTAGGCAGTCTTCTTCTCCCAAATACTTCTCGCTTCTGGGATTTGAATAAGGCTCTTATATCCTTAGGCTCAATTTCCCTGTCTGTTCTCACACTAATTATTAAAAAAAAAAAGAAACACTTAAAATTGTTCTTTAAGTGCTAAGTTCTTAGATTTATGGATTCAATAAAAAACAGTGCCTCTTCAATTTCTCAAGGCTTGTGCTGATTTATATGGGCTTTGCTGGCACAAAAATTAGATTAAAATTTTACATTGAATCTTGTCTGAAGTGCTTAAACTTGAAGGGAGACTTCAAGAGAGAAAATTTATTCTCTCAATTCTCTCATTGGATTCGGCTTTGGGAAAACAGAATGTGTAAGCACTGGCTGGGCTACTGGTTTATCTCTGGATGTACCCCAGTCTACCCAACCCATCAGGGGAAGAGACTTCTTATCCCATTCACAATCTCGCCAGAATTATGTACTCTGCTTGGTATTTCAAGGTGTTGCAGCCTGATTACCATCTATGTAGACAGGAGTTTGAATTTTTCAGGATTCGAGAAGAGCTGAATGCTTTCTGAATTACTCATCAATGAAACAGACTTCTTTAGTGAATTTGGAAGAACTTGTTTGTCAGAGCTCAAAATTCAAATTTCTGGGTTGCAGCTTCCTGCAGCTCTAATCATAGCCTTTCTCTGCTTGTCATAATTTTCATGTGAGCTCAGTTTGGTCTCCAGAAGTCCAGTAGTGATTCATGCACCCGAATGAAGAGTGAATCAAGAGGACAATTAAATAGCTGCGAACAATGAACTCAAGGACTCTGCCTTCCTTCTTTGTTTAAATTCAGGAATTCTTCTAGGCTTTGCTTTCAGGACGATCAAAACCCTTTGGTTTTTACCCTCCAGTTGCAGGCTACCAGCAAAGTGTAGAATTGGTTTCATTACCTTGTGAGATGGCTGGCGACAGTGACTCATGCAGGGATGGTTATTTGCTTCCTGTGATTTTCCTGCAGGTGGTTGGCTATATAAAAAATTTTTTTATAAAGAAGTTGTTTTCAGATATGTCCTGAAATAATATCACCTCTGTTGGGTTGCCTAAGGTAACAGGACACTGAAGGATGAAGGGTAGGGGGCTTGGTCTTAGATCAGTGGCAGTAGAAAGGTGCTGAAATGACAATGTGTATGTTAGAATAGCTGTGGATAGAATAAAACACTAATTGCTTATGGCTAAAAAAATTAAGAAATACTGCAATAACATGATTATCTAGTGGCGTGAATTGATAGACTGTGGTAGTTTTATTAATGTGATTTTGAATAATATTTTAATAGGAAAGAAATGTTTACCATGAAGATTTTTAAGTAGAAATTTTGATACTTATTCTTTGCCTTTGCTATGGTGTTCCATCCTCCCCCAACCCCTCCCCCGCCCCACCCCTGACTGCCTCGCAGGAGAAAATACTCCTGATGTTTCTATTTTCTTGTCTGGAAGACTGAAGACTGGATTTTTTGGAAATTTATTTTTGACAGGTAATTGTACATGGTACTTTTGAGGTATAGGTGTTAAATGGATTTTGAATATTAAAACCTTACCAGAGCATTTGTATATCCATACTACTAGTGAGTTAGAAAGATGAAGAAAATTATCCACTCCCACCCGTCAAATGCATAGATTTTTCATCCTGGCACAAGTTAAATGCCTCATTTCCTAATTTCTGAACTTGCTAATTTAGTAGATGCATGCTGAGCTCAGTTATCCCTGTAAATTTAATCAATCAACAAGTGCTCCTTTTGAGCTGTGCTTCCTTGGAACTACCAGTGGGGCACTGTGGGGATCCTGGCTTCAGGAGGTGACAGCAAGCTCTTTAGATACTGTTCTGTTAAGATCTCTCTCTCCACCCAGCCTGGCAGCCTTGGCAGCCCCCTGGGGTTCTATGCGAGGGGTTGAGAGGCCATTGTGACTCAAGCAACAGCGTTCTCATTGGCATGGTCCCGGGGTTCTTCTGAGGAACAATGGGGCAGTGACCCTGGTGGCTGCCGACTGCCTGTCTGCTGCCCTGGGGTTGTTGTTTTTCAAAGCTAATCTTTTTTCAGTTCATTTTTATACTTAGATTTTATTACCATGTAAAACTGCTAATATCAAAAGCAGCACAGATTTACTCTGAGAGGATATTACTGAGTTAATCTCATGAGATATCACAACTCCTATACGTGTATTTTCCAGACTTTATCAATTGAACATTTCATATTAGTCAAGGAGGATATGATTTTGCTGGAGAATCAATTGGTACTGCTGTCAGTTTTACCTCGGTATGGTTCTATCATCTTTTTAATTTGATGGCAGGAGAATTTCTTCAGACTCTGGCTCAGAAAAAGATCTAGGAAAAGATGACATGATCTATATTCTTATTTTAAGAACCTTTTTTTAATGATCAATATCTGCATCAAAGGTATAGTTTTTATACTTTCACTTTAAATATAGATCAAGCAGCACTTCTAACTCATATCTTTTCCGTTAAACATTTAATTTATTATGCTTTGTATTTAAAGCTTGAGACAGGGGACCTATTAATTTATAAAAGAAAATGGATAACTTTTTGAGCTGGGAGGAGGCAGCTGAAATTTGGATACTTCATTGGGTTTTAGATGAATGATAAAGTGTGTGCTCGTTTAAATAATCATTGGATCAGATTTCCAAAGAACATCTTACCTATAATGAAACAATTTTTTGTTTCACTTATGACAAAGACTTAGGGGCAGTGAGTTTTAGCACTCGCTAAACAGTGACAGTTTCAAATCCATGCTGGTGTTGGGGGACAGATAAGAGCCACCCTACAGATTGAGTTAAGATAGATGTTTTGTGTTCACTTTGTCCTTATGAATTTAAACAAGTGGCCACGTGCCATACAAACAGTACTTAAACAAAAAAAAGAAAGAACAGGAAAGCTAGACTTTTATTGATTTCTCAATTAATGTTTATTAAGCACTTTCTATATCCCAGGCACTGTGCTAAGTGAAGGTGCTCTGACTCATTTTGCTTACTGCCCTGTACTGTCTAACATCTCCCGACCTCCTTCCTTGCTGCTGTTCTTCAACTACAGGTGCCAGGCCCTGGAAAATGTTTCTTGGACTACTTCAGTTTTCCTTGTTTTGACCATCTGTGAGATTTTGTTTGCTCTACCCCTCTCAGTCTTCCTGCTCCTCTTTCCAGTTAACCATCAATGGGACCTGAGTGTTGCCTATGTAAATGGTGCTCTGATAATGGGTGTGCCCATTCCTTAGGGAAGGAGGATTGTATATTTCTGGTGTGGTTGCTTTGCTGCCATAGAACACAATGGGACCTGTGATACATCAGACCCCTCATCACAAAAACTAACGACGGATTCTTTCTGGCTTTCTATGCTTGTTAAACAAACTAAACGTTTTTTTCTGAAACAAGTACTTTAAGCTTGTTGAATGATACTTTTAGTATCACTAAACTGTCTAAATGAAACGACTAGAGATGAAGGCTTACTTCTTCGAGGCATTTATTAGGGGAAGAAGGAAGATGTTTCCCCTGCTGCAACTTGCGTTTCAGCGAGGCCAGTGAACGTGTTTGCCTTGGAATGCCCTGAGTAGAAATAGGCACTAAGGAGGAAAAAATTCTAAGATTTTTTTTCTATATTCCTAATTTCCTTGACCATTTGATTGACAGTGCTCAGAGCAGTATGAGGTCTCTAAATTGACAAAATGAACACTTTTTTTCTGGCAGCAATTTTTTTTTGGAGGACTCCTGGAGATTCTTATGGTCTTTGGTTAGATTAAAAACCAAGATTACAACTCAAGGCATTTTCCAAGTTTTACTCTGAGCTGTGAACATTGAAGAGAATTTGAAATCTGGCTATGATATCTCAATTTTTTTATATCTGTTAGCCTGAGATCAGAAGAAAAAGAGGAAAAAATTGAGAATAATTTTCACTTTCTAGTCAGCTAAAGTCTTGTGTGCTGGGGAAATATAATTAAAAACAAAATCTTCTCCCAACTCAGAAAACTTCTCTACAGAAGTAATAGAGAAAGAAAACAGTTTTATTATTGAATAGGCATTAAATCACACTGTGAAGCATATCACAGGCAATCTGTTAAGAGATCGCAAAGACAGAAATCTCATCCCCTTATATTGCCAAGCAGATACAACCCATTACATATGTGCTTCAAGATAAACAGTAACTATTCTCAAGTAAAGGACTCGCACCACTATTTGTCACGCATAGTTCATCCTAACTTTACCTGACAATTGGAGTGACCATATGTGTTAGCTAATTGGCTTTATATGCAGGAAAAACAAACTTCTCATTTCTTTGTGACAGGAGGCAGTTTTGCAACTTGGAGCAAGGTACCCATTGAAGTTAGGCTTCTACCCTCCCACAGAAACTGGAAGATAGGGGTGCTATCTCCCTTGATGTTTGCATTTCAAAGAGATGGCTTCCAGGTTCTTCAGAAAGACATTTCCTAGGTCAGAAAGCTGACAAAAGGCCAGCTGACAAAAGGCCTATCTAGTCTTCAATCAGATTCTATACATTTCAAAGAGAAGAGAAAGTACTTGCAATGATACGTTTTCTTGAGTAAATACTCTGAGAAAAGGGAGAGAAGGGAAATCTCCTATTTTCAGCATGGAGAATTAAGCCTCTTATTTTTAATTTGTATTTGTTCTTACATGTGCAAATCTGCAGAAAAATCATTATTTGGTTTCACAATTGTCTGCCAATAAAATCTGGTGTGTAAATGTTTATCTCTGGATATTGAGACCATGTGCAATAGTTATATATAACTCTGATGAACGTATCCTATGAGTGGAATTCCTGGGAGATTTATGATCCCCTCTGTAGCACAAACTTCCTCTGCATGCTCTAAGGGAATGGAGATGCTTGGGAGACCTGGGATTTGGCTTATGTGTTTTTGTAGGTGCCATAACCCTTGGTGGCACTTACAAAACTTTTGAGCTCCTTAGTTAATTTAAGTAGTTAATAATTTCTCCTTTGGCCTTCCTCTTAATTCAGTTACTGTTGATATTCTTAACACGCCCAGAAAACTCCCTTCTTACTCCCATCTACAATAATGGCTCTCAGCTCTAGCTACACATTGCACTCACCAATGGATCTTTTATAAAATAACAATGTCCAAGACCTCATCTTCAGAGATTCCAATTCAGTTCATTTGTGGTGGGACCCAGGCATCAATATTTTAAAAGATCTCTATTGTGCAGCTGGAGTTTAGAAGCAATGATCCAGAACAAATGATTGGTCCAGCAAGCCACTCACCAACAGTAATATTTACCCTCTGCCTGTAAGCTGGTCTCATGCTCATCTGTTTAGAATGCTGGGGACTTCCACTCTACTGGACCCTTCATGTAATTGAGGGACACCTTTTAGAGAAGACCATGTTCTCACAACCACCATCATCGCCGCCACCAATGACTATAAGCTACACATTTGAATCCTTGGCACCTTGCACAGAGCCTGGTATGCACTAGCATTTGATAAATCTTTATTGAATGACAAATGCCTAGTTATTGAGCAGTATGCAAGAATGAAAGAGGCAGAACATGTGGTTCTTGCATGTAAGGAAGGTCTCTTCTGAAATTCCATTTCTAACTCTGGGGACGTAGGCTCATGGTAAGATTCGAGTACACATTTATTTGCTGTTGAGAATAATTAAGGTGTGAACATAGTAAGCTTTTAGGCTTTAGAAAAGGGGTAAAAACTCAAAGCCAGGGACATTTCAATGGTAATTAATTCTCAGATTTTCAAATGTTTTACTTATGAGATATCAATAAAATCTTTTCTGCTATAGCCTAGTCATCTCTCCACTGAGAGAGAATAAAAAAACACCCGATGCTTTGCAGAATTATCACTATTTCTTGACTTGGGTAGGAGGGTAATAGAGACGAAAATAGATAAAGGAGAAAAATTAGGGAAAGATCATGTCTTTAGGTTTGAGGAGGAGAAAGGAAAAGTAAGTGTGGGAGGACAGGAGGAAACTAAGTAGTCTTTTCTCCTCAAGACAAGAAGAGTTGGAATAGGGATTGTTTCTTTATACACAAGCATGATATTGTGTTATCCTAAAAGACGTAACAATAAGTTTGGAGCTTCCTCTCTTCTTTGACAGACATCTTGGCCTTTGGTAAATGTGCTTCCTGGGCGCCCCCCCCGGCCACCAGCCCTACATGACCTTCTGTAACAGCAATCTTCTTCCTTCTGAGGGCAGATATTTAACCAGGATTTACCTAAGGTCAATCCAGAGAATTCTAGTCCCCCAAATGTTCCGCATTCAAAGAAGACCTCCTGGCCAGGTAAGCCTGAAGTGCCGTGTACTATTGCCCCATGCATATTCGCTTATTAAAGGCCCCGAGAAACCTGAAATAAGGAAATCTGTTGAACTTTAAACCAGCTTTCCCCAATTTTATGAAAGCAGGGAACCTTTTACACTGACTTATTGACAGCCTGCAGAGCTAGACATCTGTATTATACACTGTGGGGGAATACTGTGTTAACCCACTTCATTGCATTACATTTTCCATCCTGTTACCTTAATTCTATTATTGTGGGCCTTTATTCATTTGTATTACCGAAGACCTAAGAAAGAGGCGAAAGAAGTTGAATTTAAGGAAATAGGTGGGAAAAAGAGGAAGGCGAGGCTACTAGAGGGCAGAGAGAGCTCTAGAACCAAAGTGGTGTTATAGCAGAAACCCAACCAAGGTACAAGCTGATCAAGGACTTTTCACATGTTTTATTACAATGTATTTTCACATACTGTAGTTTAGGGAGAAGGAAAGAGAGAGGGAGGGAAAGGTCACTGTGGGTTTGTGATTTCAGGATTCCTACTCTGCTCACAGCCAGGTGCAGTCTACTCTTTAGACACACTGCCTATTCAAAAGAATCAGGATGAATGTGAGCTGAGCTTGAGATAAGTATTTTTCAAGAAGAGTTAGTACAGAGAAAGAAATGTCAGATTCTTTATGATGGTTTTAGAAAAGTTGCTCTGATTCCCCTCTAGAACATGGTTATGGCCCACATTTCATTTTTTTAAAATCCTGTCCAGGTAATATTGTTGTTCTATCTCTCAGCTACTTTGTTACCTACTATAAAATTTATCATAACCAAAACCCAACTAATAAGATTCCTCTGGCTCTAACTAGAGAGTCTTTCTTCACTATTCCACATTTAGAAAAGTAAATATCAACAAAAGAAGCTGATGAGAAGGGTTTATGAGATGTGCAATAATTCCAGTAGCATGAATTTGATTTCTAACGTGCTTTCACATTGAGTATCTAATTTGGTATAAACTGGGCAACTGTAGTTATCTTAGTTTGCAGATGAAGAAAGTTGAATGATTTGCCCAAGATCACAGTGCTAGGAAAGCCTGGACTCTTAACTCAGCTCTTCTGGCTCCAAATTCTATCTTCATTCAATACATGTACAGCTTCCTTTACTTAGTCCTTTGACTTCTACAAATAAATTCAATTTAAAATTCAGAGAAAAATTATCAGTTAACAGCTAACAGCTAATGATTATTGAAAACTTACAATGTTGCAGGCCCTGTTTTAAGCCTTTATATAAACTGTCTTATTTTATCCTCACAATATTCCTACGGAGAAAACACTATTGTTATCCTCATTTTACTGTTGAGGAACCAAGGTTTGCAAAAGCTGGTGGTTCTGGAATTGAGACTCAGCTCTGTTCGACACTGAGGCCCATGCTCCTGGCCAGAAAATTGCTCGTATTAGTTTTCTATTGCTCCTGTAACAAATTACAGCAAACTCAGTGGCTTAAAATAACACCAAGTTTTATCTTACTGTTCTAGGGTTCAAAAGTTCACCACAAGTCTTGCTGAGCTAAAATTAAGGTTTTGGAAGGGTTGTGTTCCTTCTGGAGGCTCTAGGGGATAATCCACTTCTTTGTCTTTTCCAGCTCTGAGAGTCTGGCCATGTTCGTTGGCTTCTGGCCCCCTTCCATCTGCAAAGCCCGCAACATTTGCTGGTTCTCATGCTGCTCTCCCTATTGGGTCTCTCCAACTTTCCCCATGAAGAACCCTGTCATTACATTGAGCACACCCATATAATCCAGGAGAATCTTCTTATTTTAAAGTTCTGCTGATGAACAATATTAATTCCATCTGCAACCTTAATTTCCCTTCGCTCTGTGACTCAGTATATTCACAGGTTACTGGATCAGGACTTGGACATCTTTGGGGGCTTTACTCTGCCTACCACGTTGTTCTTTCTCTTTTCACAGAGAGGAAGATTCAGTGAGGTTTAGAATGTGTCACTACATTTACTTAGGTAGAAAATGTTAACAGAATATTTTAGAAAGTCTTTCAAAAATAAATATGTAAACAAAAATAACTTGGTTAACAATTTAAAAAACTCAGAGAATATGACTTTAATAAAACAACTGGATTTGCATAGTACAGTGTTTCACACACATCTGATCCTCACAGATCACCTGAGGTAACCAGGTCAGACTTGACAGTTAGTTAACCCTCCTCCTGTCTGACTTTTCTTGCTTTTTCTTTTCTCCTCCCTGTTTCACACATGTTTTTCCTAAAATAAACTATACTGTGTAGGCCTAGTAAAAATTATAATTTTAACCTAAAATAAATACACTAAAATTTTCCACAGCTTTCTATTGCTTTTTAGTTTAGTTTTCAAGGAACTCTGACTGTGGGAGGATTCTGAGTATCATTTGCAGATGGCAGGTTCTTGAGTAGGTTTATCTCATTAATTAGAGGAAAATGAGAAGATAGACATTGTTAGGAGAAGTAAGAGTGAAGCTGGTAAAAAGTAGGCATTTATTCATCAAAAGAACACATTGAACACTCACTTTATGCCAGACACTGTTCCAGGCTCTAGGCATACAGTAATGACTAAAATAGTCAAGAATCCCTGTCTAGGGAGCTTAGACATCAATTTTTAGAAGAAGAGATTGATAATGGACAAATTAACAAGTACATATATGATATTTAGCAGTGATAAGTGCTGGGAAGTCTGGGAAGAGCAGAGCAGGGTGGCGGTTGCTATTTTCTATGAGGTGGCCAAAGAAGACCTCCCTGATAAGCACCAGGTGAACAGAGACCTGAAGGAAGTAAGAAACGGAGTCTTGTGTTATATGGGTAACAGTGTTTCAGACAGAGTGAATAGCAAGTCCAAAGGCCCTGAGGTGGAAATACTCTTGGCATATTGACAGAAGAGCAAAGAAATTATTTTATTTTATTTTTTCCAGCTTTATTGAAATATAATTGACATACAACATTATGTAAGTTTAAGGTATACGATGTGTTGATTTGGTATACTTGTATATTGCAAAATGATTGCCACCATAGTGTTAGCTAATACTTGCATCACATCACATGATTACTATTTCTTTTTTGTGGTGAGAACATTTAAAATTTACTCTCTTAGCAACTTTCAAGTGTATAGTATAGTCTTATTAAGGATAGTCACCATGCTGTACATTAGATCCCCAGAACTTATTCATCTTCTAACTGGAAGTTTGTACCCTTTGACCAACATCTCCCCATTTCCCCCACCCCCCAACCCCTGGTAACCACAATTCTAGTCTGTTTTTATGAGTTTAGCTTTTTTAGATTCCATATATAAGTGATATCACACAGTATTTGCCATTCACTGTCTGACTTATTTCACTTAGTGTAATGCCCTCAAGGTCTATCCATGTTGTCGCAAATGGCAGGATGTCCTTCTTTCTCATGGCTGAATAATATTCCATTGTATGTATACCACATCTTCTTTGTATTCATTCATCCATTGATAGACACTTAAGTTGTTTCCATATGTTGGCTATTGTGAATAATGCTGCAATGAACATGGGAGTGCAGATATCTCTTCAATATCTTGTTTTCATTTCCTTTGGATATATACCCAGAAGTGAGATTGCTGGGAAGAAACTATTTCAAGTGGAGGAGAGGGAGAAAACTGGAGAGAAATTGGAAATGAGTTCAGAGAGGTGATGGGGACCAGACTATTATCTAATATTTGAGGAATTTGGTTTTTATTCTGAGTGAGATGAAGATCCACTAGGATTTCAGAACAGAGAAGTGAGATCTGACTTTAGTTTTGAAAAGATCACTCTGGCTGCTGGTGGTGGGGAGACCAGTTAGGAGGCTATGAAAATCATCGTAATGAGGGAGGATGGTACCAGCTGAGGTAGAGAAGGGGCTAGATTGTGAATATATTTTGAAGGTAAATCTGTGAAGATTGCTGATGAAGGGGAAGTTCATGTGAGGGAAAGTGAGGAGTCAAAGATAACACCAAGGATTTTAACCTGATCAACTGAAGAATGGAGTTGATATTTACCTAAATGAATGAAACCAGAGACAAAGAAGGTTTGGAGAAGAAAACGAGGACTGTGGCTTTGGACATGTTAAGATTGAATTGCCTATTGAATTTTCAAGTAGCTATGTCAAACAGGCAGTGGGATATGCAAGTTTGGACTTCAAAGCTGGAAAAATAACTTGGGAGTCATCATAAGTCTGGTTCCTGGTGTGCCTCAATGTTTAAAAGTTGGAAAGAGGAGTGGAAAATCAGCAAAAGAGACTGAGGAGGGGCCGTGAGATGGGAAGAGAATCAAAAGGGAACAACAACTTGGGAGTCCAGTGAAGAAAATATTTCCAGAAGGAGAGAGTGAAAATGCAGCTGGTGGGGGAAAAACATAGGACTGAAAGCTGATCATTGGATTTTGCAATATAGAGAGGTCTATGATAAGCTTGACAAGAGTTTTCACAGCAACATAGTAAAGATGAGACTGACTGGAGTGAGTTCAAGAGTGATGGGGGAGATAAAGTAGGACAGCAAGTGTAGACATCCTTTAAGAATGATATTTATAAAAAGGGGCAGTAAAATGGAGCAGTGGTGGAGGGGATCATGGGTCAAGGAAGGTTTTTTTAAAAAACGGAACAAATTGCAGCATATTTGTAGGCCGATAGGAAAGAATTAAAAGGAGAAATTGATGATGCAGGAGACAGGACAATTGCTGGAGCAATACTCTTGAGTAGGTGAGAGGACATGGGGATGCAGCTCGGAGAAGCATTGGCCTTACATAGAACCATGGAAAGTGACAAGAAGGAAGGCAGAGGATGTGGTCCAGATACAGATGGATTGGTAGCTGTGGTGGGGACATGTTCTCATTGCTTCTGAGAACTTCTAATGTCTCGGTGAAGTAAAATGCAAGGTCTTCAGGTGAGAATGAAAAGACGAGAGATGTGAAGAGTCTGAGGAAAGAGAAGATATCATCTAGGAGAGTCAGTAAGTACACTGAAGAAATGTGGTAGGATTGCTGGTTGTGCATTTCAGTACGGTTCTGTGTTTTTTCTCTAGCTCCCCCAGGTACACAAGATTGAAAACCAATCATAATAAAATATTATGAAGTAAGCTGTTAATGTGGTCCACCCTCTGGGGACATTTGCATTTTTAACAGTAGGAGAAACCCTTACCCAATACCTGATGATTTAATAATGGAGTTGCAGACTTCCTTAATAAGGTTGGTGAGGAAATGTTTCATGGAGTGTGGGTCCAATTGCTGTTCCTCAAATAACAGCATATTGTTATCAAATGATGCATGAATTTGGACTTTTATAAATATGCAGTTGTAATTTCAGATATTTACTTCTGACAGAGGCTATTTGTTATTGTCAGGGTAAACATGCTGCTTAACTGCTCTGAAACAAGTAAAAAATAGAAACAAGGAAAGGTTAAAGGGGGTAGGATGGTTGTAAATCTTCTTTGTTAATGTTCTGTGGTTGTCTTTTAAAGCTGTGATTTATTTCCAGGGTTTCTCACCAGAGTGAGTGATAAGCATCACAAAGATTCCCAATATTTTCTCTTTGTAATCCTTCGGTCCATTATTAGGATGCTAAACTTAAACACCTTTGGAAAATGAGAGCATAGCGATATCCTCATAACACAAGATGCTAAGTCTAGTCACCCATTCCACGTAATAAAGACAAGGGAGATGTCTTTCTCTCTCTTAAGTGGCAGAGCTAACCTTATAATCTGTCACAGCTCTGCTAAAGCAAGAAAATTCTGAGAAAAATCTCCTGACACATTTTTCTAGACTTCTGAAAAAACAGTATATAAAGAACCGAGAGAGCCTGACATAAAATGAAGACAGCTTACTGTTCTGTCTTTTTCCTTAATTGGAAATGCTGTTTTATAAGAAGCTCTATTTTATTTTCATGTACTTCAAATAAGATCAAGATAGTTTGATTAAACTAGAAAAATCTTCATTGGTGCTTTAGCATTGTTGTTTTATTTCAGAGCTCATGGTGTGGAAGTAGAGGTCCAAAAGGAGGTTGAGGGGCCTATAGTACTTTCTGATCCAGATTACAATGGGAATCTTGAATTCTAATTGGATCATTCCCAAATACAAACACAAAGATAAACAGCAGAAAATATAGTGGTAACTTTTACTTCTATTTTACACTTGCAATTTATTTGTTTTTCATCACTCAGAGTCATTATCTAGTTTGTTATTTATTCATCCATCTATCCTAATAAACAAACATGTATTAAGTACTTACATGGTACTAGACTTCATGTTAGATGCTGAGGATATAGAGATTAGTCAGTGATAGTCCTTGACCTCATGTGGCACATAATCTAATCTTCCAAACCAATCAACAGTACTCGGTTGAATCGTGTCCCCCTAAAATTCATGTCCACCTCAGAGTGTGGTTTACCAAGCCTCAGAGTGTGACCTTATTTGGAAATAGAGTCTTTGCAAATATAATTAAGTCAAGGTGAGGTCACACTGAGTAGGATGGGCCCTAATTCAATGACTGGTGTCCTCATAAAAGGTGGGAAATGTGGACATAGACACACATAGAGGGAAGGCAGCCATGTGAAGACAGAGGCAGAGATTGGAGTTATGCTCCCACAAATCAAGGAATGTCAAAGATTGCTGACAACCACCAGAAGCTAGAAAGAGACAAGGAAGGATGACCCCCTAGAGACTTCAGAGAGAGCATGGCCCTGCCCACATCTTGATTTCAGATTTCCAGCCTCCTTAATTGTTAGACAGTAAATTTCTCTTGCTTTAAGCTACTCAGTTTGTAGTAATTTGTTAATGTCAAACTAATACAGATACTTACAAACTGATACTGATACTTACCCATTTGATATATCTACACTAATCCCCAAATAATTCTCTCACATTTTCTTTTGTAAAATCTTTCCTTTTAAACGGGAAAAAAATTTCAAACAAGTGGTCTGTTACTAGTTGATTTGAGATGCTCTGTGTAGACCCTTCCTCTTGTTTTCATTCGTCAAGTGCTTTTGTCTCCATTCAGGGTCGATGTTTTCTTTTTAAAGTACATCCATGAGACAGTTTGCTTTTACAGTGGAAGTATTTTGTGGTGTAAATAAAGGCTAGTAGTAGAGAACTTGCTAGAAGTTGAAGGCTTTTTTACTAAACTGCAGGTGAATGTTTTATAATTCTTCCCCAAATTTCAAATACTTTTTATGAGAAGCAAAGATGTAAGAAAAATGATATCAGGGCTTCTTAAAGTTAAATGAAATTTCTACTTGGCCATGTCTTAATAAACAGAAGCCAGCTAAGCCATATTTCTTTTATCTGCACAAAATGAATGGCATTTCAATCAATAGATCCAACAGCAAAGAGCAGGCCGTGGTAGTACAGCTGCCAATGTCAAATATAGCAAGTACTCAAGAATACATTGGCAGCGACAAGTTTTGTGCAAATGTTTCATGAAAAGCAAATTCTCATGGTAATTGTTGGTGACCATGGAGATCATGTTCTAAATTAACATTGTACGATTATTGATATGGAGGTAGGAAATGCATTTATTCTAAAAGCTCATTACCTAGCAACCACTGAGGCAGAGTCCTCCAATTGGAAATAGCCTCTCTCATGCAACTCTGGGGGTCAAATTACATGCGCTGTTTTGTGTGTTTTTTGTATTCAAAAATAGGTCTGCATAGAACAGAATATTCATAGCCGTTACTTTTCAAAACTGTTCAAACTAAATTCTTTTATAAAGGATAGGATAGAACATAAAAACCTATAAGGATGTTTGGGAAATAGAAAAAAATAGAAATTACTAGCACAGGTTAGATAATTTTTATTTTTTCTTCAAGGGAGAGCTTTCTTCATTCCTTCCCTACATTTTCCCTCATTCTCTCTCTTGTTTTCTCTTCTCTCAGGACTTACCATGTATAGAATCATAGATATATATGTGCAGAACTATCCAACAAACACAACCTACTCTCATGTGGCATTTCTTTTAAAATATTTCTTCCTGAAATATTTTCCTAAGATAATGATGCTCAAGTTTAATCGGAAAATCCCAACTCCGTGTGAAACAAAATGTAACTGTGTCCCCCTTGGGTGAATGACGTCACAAGAGACAGCTGTTGTGAGGTGCAAGTCTAAGTTTACTTGTTCAGTTCATGGAGTTAAATAGGAATTCACAGGGAAATAATGTTCTTCAACAACCATAAATGTGCACCTACTTCAAGATTCTACTAATTTCTTCTTACATTTCAATGTGTTGGAAATAATTACACACCACCATATACAAGTGGAGGTTTTTTGGAGGTGGTGGTGACACACATCTCTAAAAATCTGTTATAATAGCCTATCACCTGCAAACCCTGGTCAATTTTTTTTGAATACTTGCTAAAACATAAGAATACATAGAACTTTCACATTAAAACTAGGAGGGTAAAATAGTCAAAGATCTTGACCTCCTTTACTTGGCACACTAAAATAATCCTTAATGCTGTTGGACTGGTTCTGATCACATCTCAAATGAGGAAGTGGTTACTCACTAGAAAAATGTAATTCTACCCAAATGTTTTGCACTGGAATAATTATGTGAACCATATATGAAACTATATCCTGAACTCTTAAAAATTGGTCATAAATTTCTCAAAAAGTTTAATTTTTAGTTTGTGTAGATTTGCTTAGTACAGCTTTCATCAAGCTTAATGTTAAAATCTCCTAGTTACCTGTTTATTACCAGCATGAATGATGAAATGCTTGGAGAATTTGTCAAGACAATTTTAGCCATTTACTGGCACAAAAACAGAACACAGATCAATGGAACAGAATCGAGAGCCCAGAAATAAACCCACACATCTATGGACAGCCAATTTTCAACGAGGGAGCCAAGAACATACAATGGAGAAAGGAAAGTCTCTTCCACAAATGGTGTTGGGAAAACTGGGCTGCTACGTGCAAAAGAATGAAAGTAGACCATTGTCTTACACTATACACAAAAATTAACTCAAAATGGATTAAAGACTTGAATGTAAGACCTGAAACCATGAAAATTCTAGAAGGAAACATAGGCAGTATGCTCTTCAACATCCGTCTTAACAGCATATTTTCAAGTACCATGTCTGGCTAGGAAAGGGAAACAATAGAAAAAATAAGCAAATGGGACTATGTCAAACTAAAAAGCTTCTGCACAGCAAAGGAAATCATCAACAAAATGAAAAGACAACCTAACAATTGGGAGAAAATACTTGCAAATCATATATCTGATAAGGGGTTAATATCCAAAATATATAAAGAACCCATACATCTCAACAACAAAAAAACTAACAACCCAATTAAAAAATGGGCAAAAGATCTGAACAGACATTTCTCCAAAGAAGATATGCAGATCGCCAAAAGACACATGAAGAGATGTTCAACATCACTAATTATTAGGGAAATGCAAATCAAAACTACATTTAGATATCACCTTGCACTTGTCAGAATGGCTATAATTAACAAGGCAAGAGATAATTAGTGTTGGAGAGGATGTGGAGAAAAGGGAACTCTCATACACTGCTGGTGGGAGTGCAAACTGGTGCAGCCACTATGGAAAACAGTATGGAGATTCCTCAAAAAATTAGGAATAGAACTACCATACAATCCAGCTATTCCACTGCTGGGTATTTATCCAAAGGACATGAAAACACGAATGCATAAAGATACACGCACCCCTATGTTCATTGCAGCGTTATTCACAATAACCAAGACTTGGAAGCAACCTAGGTACCCATCAAGGGATGAATAGATAAAGAAGATGTGGTATATATACACAATGGAATACTACTCAGCCGTAAGAAACGATGAAATCCAGCCATTTGTGACAACATGGATGGACACTGAGGGTATTATGCTAAGCAAAACAAGTTAGAGGAAGAAGGTCAAATACCGTAATATCTCCCTCCTAAATAGAAGATAAAAACAACAACAAACAAACACACAGAGACAGAGATTGGATTGGTGGTTACCAGAGGGAAAGCGGGGAGGGAGGAGGGCAAAAGTGATGATTAGGCACATGTGTGTGGCGATGAATGGTAATTAGTCTTTGGGTGGTAAACATGATGTAATGTATGCAGAAATCGAAATATAATGATGTACACCTGAAATTTATATAATGTTATAAACCAATGTTACCTCAATAAAAAAATTAAAAAAAAATTTTTTAAAGATAATTTTAGCCATTAGTTATTAAGCTGGTAAAGCTAAATTTGCAACCAAGTAACCAATGAATGAATCCTTTGCTCCCCAATTCTTATCTACTTTCTATTGGGCAGACTGCAATCCAAGAGGCTCAACTGAGTTGGATTGTAAATTATATATCTATACATATACACAACTAGAAACATGATGCTGTATATAACTTGGGGTTAAGATCCTTAGCCAGCATTAGTAATGTGTTCCATGACTCATTCATTAACAAATACTTATTGAATGCCTACTGAGGGCCTGGCATTGAGATTCAGCAGTAAACAAAATAAACAAAATCCCTGCCTTTGTGGAGCACTAATTCCATGATGACTTTAGTTACAGTACAAACTAAATATTTAATGAGAATTTAATAAGGTTGAGCAATGTAACTAGATTTTTTATTGAAGTAAAACTCATACACAGTGTACTGTACAGTTAGGAAGTGAACAATTTAACAAGCTTTGATAAATATTTACACCTGTGTAATCACAACTGTACTCAAACTATAGGACATTTTCATTATCCCAGAAAGTTCCCCTCTGCTCTTTCCTAATGAGGCCATACCCCACACAAGAAATCACTGCTCTGATTTCTATGACCAAAGATTGCTTTTTCTTGTTCTTAGATTTTATATAAATGGAATTACAGAGTCTGCACTTCTGTGTCTTGCTTCTTTCACTCAGCATAAGGTTTTTTGAGATTCATTCATGCGGTTTTTATCAGTAGTATATTCCTGTTTATTGCTGAGTATGATTTCTTTGTATGAATATACCACAATTTGTCTATCCATTCAAATGTTGATGGACATTTGGGCTGTTTCCAGTTTTAGGTTCTTATGAATAAAGCTACTGTAAACAATCTGGTATAATTCTTTTCCATAATGTCTGTTGTCAGATATAAGTATTGTGAATATTTTCTACCAGACTGTAGCTTGCATTTTCATTTTTAACCATGTCGTAGGATGAGCAGAAGTTCTAAATATTGATGAAGTCAATTGGTCAATTTTTTTTTCTGTGATCAGTGATTTTTGTCTCATCTTTACAAAAGTTTTGCCTCCTCAAGAGTCTCAAAGATATTTTGTTTTCCTGTAGAAGCTTTAAAGTTTTAGCTTTTGGTTTTAGGTCTATGACCCATTTCACATTAATTTTTCTGTGAGGTAGAGACTGAGATTTATTTTTTCTCCATGTATTTATCCAGTAATTATTGCATCATTTTTTGAAAGACTGTTCTTTTTACATTGAATTGCCTTAGGGTATTTGTCAAAAATCAATTGACAATATACATTTGCATACACACAAACATTTGTATACATACACATACACGGACTATTTCTGAATTCTCTATTCTGTTCCATTGATCTATTTTTTAATCTTTATGCAATACTGTACTGTTTACAGTAAATTTTGAAATCAGGCAGTGTGAGTCCAAATTTTTTCTCATTTTTGAAGGTAGTTTTAACTATCCCAGGGTTTTTCTACATAAATTTAAGAATCAACTTTGTGATTTCTATTTTAAAAAGCTCATTGAGGGGGCCGGCCCCGTGGCTTAGCAGTTAAGTGTGCACTCCACTACTGGTGGCCTGGGTTCAGATCCCAGGCGCCCATTGACGCACTGCTTGTCCGGCCATGCTGAGGCGGCGTCCCACGTACAACAACTAAACGGATGGGCACCTACGACATACAACTGTCAACTGGGGCTTTGGGGAGAAAAGAGGGATAAAAAAGGAGGAGGATTGACAATAGACGTTAGCTCAGGGCCGGTCTTCCTCAGCAAAAGGAGGAGGATTGGCACGGATGTTAGCTCAGGGCTGATCTTCCTCACAAAAAAAAAAAAAATTCATTGGGGTTTTGTTAAAATTGTGTTGAATCAATTTAATTGTGTTGATCAATTTAAGGAGAATTGACATCTTAACTATATTTAGTCTCCCAATCCATAAACATGGTATATTTTTCCATTTATTTAAGTCTCTTCTGTTTCTCTCAGAAATGATGTGTAGTCTTGCACATCTTTTATTACATTTATTCCTAAGTATTTTATATTTTTTCATGCTATTTTAATAGGACCATTTTAAATTTATTTTTAAATTATTTGCTTTTGATATATAAAAATTTAATTGAATTTTGTATATTGAATTTGTTTCCTGAGAACTTGCTAAATTTATTTATTAGCTCTGTTTTATAAATTTCTTAAGATTTTCTATATAAATAAATATTATATTGTCTGCAAATAAAGACAATTTGTAACCAGATTTTTAAAATCTTATTAGAAAACAAAACGTTATTAAGGTGCAAAATTATTAATAAAGTGAGTATAAAGATGAACCACAAAACATTAGCCATTTCAAGCATATGTGTTGAATCTGAGACAGAGTTTTGTTAATCCTTATTTACACAGACTAGTACTGTTCATTGGAAATACTACATGAAAAAATTTTCTTGTAGCCACATTTTAAAAAGCAAACAGAAATAGATATAATTAATTTTAATATTATATTTCATTTATCAACATATCCAAAAGTTATAATTTCCACATATAATCGATACAAAAAATATTACGAGACATTTTATAGCCTTTGGTACTCAGTCTTTGAAATCCAGTGTGTATTTTGCACTTATAGCACATCTCAATTTGGATTAGCCACATTTCAAGTGCTCAATAGCCACATGTGTTGGGTAGTTTCATATTGAACAATGCAGATCTAGAGGATAAAACACAAGTATATAAACAAGTAACTTATAGTTATATAACTGTACATTTTGTCTTTCCGCAAAGGCATGAAAGCTAATAAGATAACATTGAAAATTTGCTTTCTTTTTTTTTTTTTTTGGTGAAGAAGGTTGGCCCGAGCTAACATCTGTTGCCAATCCTCCTCTTTTTGCTTGAGGAATAGTGGCCCTGAGCTAACATCTGTGGCCATCTTCCTCTATTTTGTATGTAGGTTGCCATCACAGCATGGCTTGATGAGTGGTGTGTAGGTCCGTGCCCAGGATCTGAACCTGTGAACCTGGGCCACTGAAGTGGAGTGTGCCAAACTCAACCACTATGTCACTGGGCCAGCCCTGAAAATTTGCTTTCTTAAAGCACATATTGCAACATCTAGCTCACTTTTCATTGTAAGCACTTTTTAGGAAGGCAATGGCTGTGGTCAAGAGCCCAGACTCTGAAGCTAGACTGCCTGTTTTCCTATCTTGCCTCCTTCACTAACTGTGTGACCTTGAACAAGGTCCTTAACCTCTCTGTCTTAGTCGCTTCATCCGTAAAATGAGGACAGTAATATTACCTATCGCATAGGATTGCTGTGAGTTAAATGAGATAAAACTTAGAGAGACAAGTTAAGTGAGATCAGTGAGAGGCATATAGTAAGCACTCAAGGAATGTCAGCTCTGAGTAGTTCACTGTGTGTGTGTGTGTGTGTGTGTGTGTGTGTGTGTGTGCGTGTGTTTGGAAACACCTTATATATGACCTGGGTGAAAAATGGATCCAGTGGCAAGTCATATTCATTTATGTCCCTTTTGGTTGGTCTTGTGGTTAAGCAGAGCCACATATATCAGGTTGATATATTAAAGTGGAATAATTTGGAAGCATGACACTTATGAAGACAAATCATGAGCAAAGTGTCTGTGGAACTAACCAAAGAGACAGCTGCCTGGCCTGGTCAGCCAAGAGAGGTTCCATCTAGGGATCTCAAAATCACTCTGTATGGGAGCTGAATGGACTTTTCAGACCTTTTCTATAGATATATTTGCTCTAATTTCTATTTATGGTCCCAAGCTGCCAGTAACCTCTACTGGTTCTGTTGACATCTGGCAGATCTCTGGCTCAGTAACTTAAGTCAAATTACCTTTTTCTCTTTGTTTTAATAAGTATTCTCTTCTCTTCTCCTCCCTGGAAGCAGAGAAAGGACAGAAGGGAAAAAAAAGAAGCCCCTCTGAGGCAAAGCCTTAGATTTTTGAAAGAATCTATTTTGGACTCACTTTAAAATCCATTCATTTTAATGAATATAATCTAGTATGTGTCTGGATCCGGCCCAGTAAGTTTGTGAAGATTCTCGGCTTCATCTCAGGGCTCTCAGAGAGACAATAATTCTGCACTTCGGCAGCATAATGAGATTTATTTGCACAACTTCCACCAGTGCATCTATAGAATGTGCTTATGGGGGAGAAGGGTTATTCAAGGGCTATCATCTGACTCTGCTTTCAGTAACTGTTTGCTATTTGAGATATTTTTCTATGTATGTGTCTCTTAGAGTTTCTTTGCTCTGTGATGTGTTCTCCTCTTGGGAGGCTGGCAGCGTAAGTGGTTGACAAAAAAAGCTAATAAATCTGAGGTTAATAGGGCTCTAGACAGCAAAGTACATAGAATAAGGAGTCTCACTAGCTGCAGAGTGTTGTTGAAGAAGGAACTGTCAACAGAAAGTCTGATTATTGCAAAGGGCAGGACAAAGCTCAGAAAAATTCCAGATCAGTTTTCAATTCACTGAAGTAATATCTCACATCAGCATATACCTCTCCCCTGGGATTTGAAGTTGGAGAGAAAGGAGTCAAGGAAGGATACAACTCTCTGTGGGGTTTCAGCTTAGCTGGGCTTTGGAGGGAGTTCAGGTGGAATATTTGAGGGGGCAAAGTATACAGGAATGGAGAGTGTTCAGACTCAGATACATATGGCACCTCAAATGTTTGTGTAAAGAACTAGCATGAGGTAAAACTTCACGCATTTTGTGATAATTTGCCTTCATGTTGCTTTTGAAACTCAATGATACAGATTCACTCCCTACATGCAGGTAAATCAGTTACATTCAAATACTAGCTGCTTGTGGTTGTAAAACAGAGGAAGGGTGGGCCTGTGGGAAGGGATTCTGCTCATGCAGATCCTTAGGCAGGAGCTTGCCCGGGTATGGGGACTGTGACTGCTGATGTCTGACTGTCATGGCGGCTACCACTTTGTATTTCCTAGGTGAGTTCCTCAGGTGGAGAAGGGAAATGTGTTGCTGTGGTTGTGCAGGTGAACTTGCTAGTGGGGAGAGGGTTGTTTTACTTTGAGATATGAACACAGAATCTATGGCAGGAGTGGAGAAAAGATTTCCTCATAGCCTCTAATATGTACAGAGTAAGGGGCTGAAACATTATACATTTGAGGAGTGGCATAGGGCAGGGTAGCTTAAAGTGTACATGTGACATAGGGACACAATTATCAAATAAACTAGGCTGTTTCTGATTTATAATGTAGGCATTGGTTTCTCTCAAAATCAAGTAAACCACCTTTTGAAACATATTTCTCACATTGAAGAAAGAAAAGGATCTCATTTAAAAATGATACGTCAGGAATTAGGATAAACTGAGGCTCCCATATGAAATGTAATCCTCTCAACACTTATTGAGTAGGCAATTTGTGCCAAGTTCATTTCTAGGTACAGCAGTGGGGGTCTAAACAAGTAGGGATCAGATCTTGCAGCAATCTCATCCAGCAACAACTCATGGACTCCATGAGAGTGAGGAGAGCAGAGGGAAAGATATTATAGAATCCTTGAGGGTGTCTGCCAAGCAAACATTCACCTTGTCTGAAGACCACCATGTAGCCCTGAGAAAGAGAAACGCAGAGTATTACTGAGAGAGTACTTAAACATCCTAGCTCCTGAAATCTCTCTACTTTCTCATGTTGCCCGTCAGAACTTCTTGCCCTTGAACTCACTGCGATACAGCTATGTCTTAGAATCAGTTCCCTTTTCTGGCTTATGCTCGTTTGAATGGATATCTGTTATTTTTTGAGGAAGGCCAGACATATTTATAATTAAACAAAGGTAAATGAGTAAGTATTAAATTGAAGTAGAAGTAATCCTTCTTATACTCCATCTTCCTGGCTTGAGTATGTTTTTTTTTTTTTGATACTCCTTTTTTTGAGCTGCTCAATGCACCCCTTCTCTTTTCTTTCCCTTCTTTCTCTTTGTCCTTTTAAAGATTTTATTTATTTATTTATTTTGCCCCCCAAAGCCCCAGTAGATAGTTGTATGTCATAGCTGCACATCCTTCTAGTTGCTGTATGTGGGACGCAGCCTCAGCATGGCTGGAGAAGCGGTGCGTCGGTGCACGCCCGGGATCTGAACCCGGGCCACCAGCAGTGGAGCGTGCGCACTTAACCGCTAAGCCACGGGGTCGGCCCCTCTTTGTCCTTTTAAATGATTTCCTGGCCCTAATAACGATGTCCATGTAAATGAGTTCTAATCTTTTCTCTCATTTCTGCCTTTTATGCACATGATGCTATGATCAAATAGGACTATCTGCTATATGACAGAAATCTATTCCACACATGATTAGTGTATTAGTTATTACTGAACTAATATAGTGTTTCCCATATAAACCATAGCCTTTTCCATCTATTCCAATCTCTGTATGGCCAAGTTCTATCTATTTGAGTCTGTTTAAATGCTGTCTTTCTGATTCTTCTTGCTTACCTCATCCCTCTTGTCTGTCCTCCTCCCTTTCAAACCTACCCACCATGGGAAGTAATGTCTCTCTCCTTGAACTTCCTACAGTAGTCAAAGTACTTTACATGTGCTGACTTATCCAATACTAACCATAACCCTGTGGTATATAGAGCCCTACAATCACCACTATTTTACAGATGAGGAAATGAAGGCATCATAACAATCACATGACTTTCTCAAGTTCATGCTCTTAGTAAATAACAGATCCAGAATTCAAATCTAGACCGTCTGGTTCTAGGCTCCGTGCTTTTAACCCTTATTCTATAAATGCCTAAATATTGTCAGTGCCTTATATCTAGCATTAAAGATGTTGATGGTGACTTCCTTTCCTATTCTAATCTTCTTGAGTGTAGAGCACTCTACACTGTTTGATTTTCTTTGGCCCCTCCACGTTGCCTAGCAGGGTGCTTTACACATCCCAGAAACTCAACAAATATTGGGTGAAGGACTGATTCTCTTATTTTGTTACTGCATCACTTTCTGTGGTTTGGTTGTCCCTAAATTTAACACCAAACAACATATTAGTTGATGGTCAATATGCTGATTTATCAAAAACCTTGTTAAGAACAGAGGAAGCCATCTCCTTCACATCTTTCATGCCACGTCTCGCCTCCTCCTGGCTGAAGAAGAAGGTGGGATTGGTTTGACATGACAAATTTTGTGGGCTGCTTTTAAACAACTTAATAACCTCTAGGATTTTAGAAATTGATCTTTTTCTTAATGAATTGCCCCAGAAACTTTCAGGTTTGAGAGTCAGACCAACTGTTCCATAATTCATGAGTTAATCCTTGTGTTGTTCTTATACTGCGGGATGCACTGATTAATTTTTTGGACATTTTGGCAAATCTGATCTGGATGACTAAGTCCCTGGCCTGTTTTAAATCCTATTTCTTAAGTCCTCTGGTAGGAATTATATTATATCTCTGACAATAGTAGCCTTTGTAATGAGAACTGAAACAAAACAGGCATTAAACATGCCCATGTTAACCAACTATTATTCATTTCTCTTCTTACTACAATGAATGTCTACCCTTTGTTTTGACTATATTTGAAATATGTTTCCTGGTTGCTAAATGTTACATCCCTCCTGCTAAGTTGATTTTGTGTATCAGAAGTGTATGCATAGTCTGAGGCTTTGGATGATAGAGTTTGGATTCATTTATTTTTTTAAAGGTTAAATTTGGGGGTTATTTATTACAACAGCATACCCCATACAAGCATGACCTTTACCTTGCTCATGAAGAAGGGCTGGTCATACAGACAACAATCTACTTAATCTTGTTTTATTATGCCATGTAAATGCCTGGCAAAAATTCTGAAGCTCATGATGTGGTCAAAATAAATGAACCTATAGCAGTTGAAGATGTTTCTTTCTTGCCTGAAGACTATAGTTTCAACAACTTTAGAGCGAGGCATTTCTTTCTTTATTCGTCCACATTTTTCAATAAATATTTATTGACATTCTATCATGTGCCTGGCCAGGTGCTGGGGCAGGAGGAGCACATAAAGATGAGTAAGAACTAACCCCTGCCCTCGAAGAGTGCAGTCTGGTGGGAGGACCAGTCAAGTTGTGTATCAACAAAAATATTGGATGTTTACAGAGGGAAGAGTGACTAACTTCCTAGGGGATTTAGAAAAGATGAATTTTGAACCAGGCCTTCGTAGCTAAAAGGGAATGTGCAAGACAGAGAGGAGGGAGAGGAAAAAGAGGTTGAGTATGAAAGAGAGATGGAGGAATGAGAATGAAAAGGCGAGTCAGGCTATGATGGGGAAGGGTTTGGTGTGATTTTCTAAAGGGATCCGATTTTATTCTGAAGGTTATAGAGAATCTGAAGGTTTTGAAACATGAGAATGACATGATTGTATTTTTTTCATAGGAAGATCACTTTGGTGTCAGGTGGGGGACAATTTGGAGGGAGGATAATTGGAAGCTGCCTATAAATATTGAATGACATTGCTCAGAATTTGATTTTCTGAAGATGTCCATATAAAAAACTCAACGCTAGTCGAGAGAAGTATTTTATTGTTAATGATTGTGTATTGATAATCGTTAATGATTTATTTGCCCTATAGAAAAAGAATTAGCTAGAGTATGCCTTTACTGCTCTCTGAGAACAGAATCGCTATTTTTTTCCCAACCCATTGCCCATATCTAAAATTCAACCAAACCCTTGACATTTAAGCAAGTTCATGTTCATTTGTGAGCTGTTTCCTCAGCAGGATTCCTACAAACCTGTAAGGCACATTTGGCAGGAAGATGGCCTTAAAAGTAATTGTGGAACCCAAACTTTACTGATTAAAGCAGAATCAAATTTTGTTTAAGAGACTATGAGACTGATTATGGAGCTTGGGATACTGTAGAGCTGATGACAGTGGTGTCTGCAGGCCTAACACAGAACATGCACACCCAGTGAATGGCCAAAATAGTAATTGATGAAGATGATGGTGACTGTGATACAGGACTGCAAATGACCCTTGGAACAGTTAGCTGTGTTGTCCATGTCCATCAGAACAAAAGTTTTCTCTAATCATGAAGACCAGTACTTTTTTACATGAGAAGTCTCAGATCCCATATTCATACAAGGAGAATCTTGCCATTCAGGGTGTATTTGAATATCCTGCTGGGTTCATGTGAGAACTGGGATATATTTGGGGTGAAGAATAGTAATAAAACACACAAAAGAAAAAATAGACATAGAGTCCATCTTTAAGGTCTTATATACTAATAAGTCTTTTAAGATGTTAAAAAGTATAATAAACATATGCAGCAGAAACCCAAATGTGTCCACAATGAATTAAAACTCTAGAAAAACATCATGATGTCGTGATATTTGGCTTGATCAGACTCAGCACAGGAAGAAGTGGAGAGAATTTCGGAGGTAAGAGCTATGATTATTTGTATGTGTAGAGGTGGTGGTGGGTAGTAATAATAAATCAAGGCCAGAGCTACTACTGATGTGATAAAGTAGAAGTCCATCTTCCGAGTCATGTCCAAAGACCTACGTTCAAGACCCGACTGCCACGTATTGGCTCTGGGACTGTGGGAAATTCATTTAAGCAATATGTGCCTTAGTATTCTTATCTGTACAATGAGCAAATTCAATTATATGCCCTCTGAGGTACCTCCTTTTTCTAGCATTCTTTGATTCTATGAGTTGATGTAACTTTCTGAAGGCCCCCAACTTCAGAGGTTTGATGAATCTGACCAACTGCTTGGTTTACAGACTCTGTTGTTGGATTCTTGGGGCCATGGTGCTAGGCAGCAATGTGGATGAGACTGAGAGGAAGGACTTTCTCCATATTCCTTCATGGTTGGAGCTGATCTCCATCGTACCTCACTTTCCACAAACCATTTATGAATGTGGAGTTTCTGAATCAAAACTATAGATGCTCATAGGAGTGGATCTACCAAAGTAACAGGGAAGGACACAGGCTGGGTTATGCTAGCACCTGTTTGCCATAGTGTCAATGCAGTGCCATGGTTAAAGCATTGACTAGCTTAGTGATTTAGGCAAGTTGCTTATCTCTCCAAGCCACATTTTCCTCACTCGTAAAACTTGACTAAGGATGGCATCTATTTCACAGAATAGCTTGAGGATTCAAAGAAATAATTTGAAATATAGTGTTTATTAAATAGTACCAAAGCCAGGCGCTTTGTACGAGCTTTAAACCCTTAATCTCATTTATTTCTCAAAAGGAGTGGAGGGGGTGTCGAGTAGAAAGACTGAGGTGGTAGAGAGGGAGGAAAGAGGGACATCTACAACCACATTGTTATAGCTTTTAGCTTTGCCTGGGGCTGGCCTTTGTCCCACTGTGTGCCTCAGTTTCTCATAATCCATAGGCATATTGCTGTTTTAGGTGTGACCTTGGAATGTCCAAAAGAAAATAATGAAACAAGAGAAAGTTAGTGCAAGTGGATTGGTGGCTAAACATAAATGTGGCTTTTGCATTTTATAGTCACGTCAGTGTACTCTACTTTAAAGTTCTGAAATTGTTCCCCCCACGTTTCAACTTAGTGGAAATCATTTGCTGTCCTTATGTTCAGTTAGTGGATTTCTTTTGTGGGAAAAAGAACTTTTTAAAAATCTACTGTAATGACTACAGCACAAGTGAATCTTTTCTATAAATTCACTTGGATTTTTTTCTTGAATATTATAAATAAAATGGACTCCTTTTCTATTATTTAGGTCCACACCTAAAATGAATTTGTTTTTGGTCTCCATAGAGGGCAGTCTAAGATGAATTGCATTTAAAGTAAAATCGTGGTGATTTGGAAGACGTAGGGTAGAGCTGGTTCAGATGAAGATTTTTGAAACACTGTAGTGTATTGTCTAGAATGACTGTGAAAATGCCTTCCCTTGAGAACTTTCTAAGTAGATGGGCTTCCTCCCTGTTTATATTGTTTTCAGGGAGGTGGTAGCTGAAAGTGTGTGTATGGGGGGTGGGGGAAGGTGTGTATTCAAAGCCCCTTCCAGTCCAATCCTTCAGAGTCTAACACCAAAGGGGAAGGAACCTTCACAAAGAGCCTTTATCGTTAGAGCCAACTTAATGACAAAGAGCAATTAAGCATTTCTATGGCGGGTAGTATTCTGTGTCTGTTAGCTATTATTAAAGTTATTGAGGTTTTGAAGGGATTTATCTCTTGTTGCCTCTCTTTGCCTTTGGCTCAATAGGGCAATGAAATCAGAATTGCATGCCTGTGACAACATGGGGCGTTGCCACAGGATGAAAGATGTTACCAATTTAGTCTGCCGACCACTTCAAATCAAGAGGAGGAGCAGATGGGCTGGTGCTGGAAAATTCTCCTACTTGCTAAATGAAAATAACTCATAAAATACTAAAGATAGAAAAACAATTTTAAAAATTAAGCAAATACAAATCAACATTTTGTTTCTATTGGTATGTTTCCTAAACAAAAAAGTAATGTCTCATCTAGGATCAAAGAGCATTTGTTAAGTGTCTACTATCTGTTTACGTTATGAACTATGGAGTATAAAATTAATGAGTTTTAAAGATGTGGGCTTCTTCTAAGGAGAATACCTATGACTGCCAGGACAAGCTGCACACACGTGTATGTGTGTTGTGTGTGTGTGTATATGTATCATTTTTGTGTGTGTGTTTCTGTCTATATCTATGTATCTATCTATAGAATTATACTAGCAACAGTTCTTGAATTAGTATTATATGCATATCACTATAGATAAAACTAAATATTAAATTGTGAGGTACTGGCACGTAAAGAACTGTAAATTATGCAATATGCAATACAGATATTGTAAAGGAGAATTTTTAAAGGAGATTGATGTGAAGAGAGGCATCAGGGATGACTGGATCTGGACATTCAGGTGCACAGATGGGAGGAGCAAGACAATCCGGTAAGACAAACAGCATGAACCAAGGTAGAGGCCAGAGTCAGGGAGGCAGTAAAAGTACTTGCTTAATGGGGGCTACTATTTCTTGATTTGGAATTATAGGCGATAAAACAAGGTAGGCGAATATGCCAAGAGACCTAGACAGAGTTGGTATTAATGTGGTACCCATTATAGGGTCCTAAACTGGGGATGGCATGAGATTCAGTGGTTGGATGAATTTGGATTTGGAGGTAAGCCCCACCTCCACCACTATTTCATAAGGTTGGAGACTTGCTTAATGGAATTATTTAAAATGATGGGAACTGAACAATTGTGCAAATGCCAGAACAGAGGCAAGCTTTAAGTAGAATATTAAAGGAGGGAAGGGATGTAATTTAGCATAGAAGTTGCTGCAAGCTTGGTGACATCATTCATCAAACATTTGTTAGCACCAACTCTGTGGTATGTACCCCCAATAGACAAGCTCCCTGTCCTCCTGGAGTTTATAGTTGGAATGACGTCCACATGTAACACATACTGCTATTCTGGTGTACAGAAAAAAGTAGCTTCTTTTTCTAGAACTTGTCTAATCTTCCTCGTGATTCTCATCTCACTGGGTAACAGCAAAATATAAACTTGCCAATTAACAATGAATTAATTCATCTCATTGTGTCAATCTCAATCATTTAAATGTGTCTGTGGATTAAATGCCTAGTAAATTCAGAATTGTCAATTCCCCATTAGGGCTAGTTTAGATGGTCTCTTTTACATGATTCAATCTTTTAGGCCAATCTTTAGTTTTTCAGATATTTTGTCTTCTTCTTGCTCTTTTCCACAATGGCATGGGAGAGAAGGGAGTGGGAACTCACATGGTGTCTTTTAGATACTGGTGATCTCTGCTGATGAGGCATGACTGGCGCTGTCTGAATTTTGGGAAGGATGGGTGTGGTCTATCCCTAGAGTCCACAGTCAAACCATTTGTCTCTGATTCTATAGTCCTCATTGTCCTGTTGTGGGGTCCTGCTGGTCCACTGCCCCCAGCAACAAACTCACACGTGCTCACTGGGGCACGCAGGATCCCTGCATGTCCCACAGGGGCTCTGTGGAGCAAGGAGAACTGTCTCCATCTCTCCAGCTGCCCTCCCAGACCAGTGTTGCACTGGTTCTCAGGCTTTCCTACGCAATGCCTGACAAAACATGCCACCAGCTCCCTTTTCTCCCACTTGGTATCATTGGGCTTTCTCAGACTTACCTACATATTTCTATCATTCCCCACATCCTGAAAATTCTACCCCTGTTTTGGGCTGAATCGTGTCTTCCCCACCCAAATGTAGATGTTGAAGCCCTATCCCCCAGTACCTCAGAATGTGAATATATTTGGAGATAGACCTTTAATTAGGGTTAAATGAGGTCATATAGGTGGACTCTAATCCAATTTGACTGATATCCTTATAAGAAGAGGAAATTTGGACACACAGAGAGACACCAGGGTTGGGCACATACAAAGGAGAGACCATGTGAGGACACAGGGAGAAGGTGACCATCTGGAAGCCAAGGAGAGAGGCCTCAGAAGAAACTAAAGTTGCCAACTCCTTCATCTTGGGCTTCTAGCCTCCAGAATGGTGGGAAAATAAATTTCTGTAGTTTAAGCCCCCCAGACTGTGATATTTTGTTATGACAGCCCTAGCCAACTAACACAGCCTCCAAAGCAGAAAGTTGAAGACCTATCCATATGACTTCTTGGCTCTTTCCTCTCTTTTCCCTTTCCACAATTTATTGGGACAGAAAAGTTGGACTTTCCATTTCCTGTGCATGAACTTTCCTATTCTAATCCTCCTTCCCCCACTATTCACCAAGCCTTAAAAAATTTACCCATGATGGAAGAAAAAATATCTCTCCCTACACTAATAAAAAAACAATGCATGATTTGAGTATCTCAGGCATGACTCTTCATATGATAGCCATGGAATAATTTGTAACTAGCGATGAAACAAGCATGAAAATGTATTGGTTTAATATTCTCAAAGTATTATCCCTACTACATGGCCTAGTGAGTGGAGAAGACAAGCTTTAACACATAATCACACAAGTAAATAAGTAATTAGGAGGTTTTTATGAAGTAAGTGTGATGAAATCAAACATAGGAACCATTGAGATGGGGATGGGTGGAGATCAGGGAATTCCTCTCTAAGAAAGTGGCATTTCAGCTGGGACCTGAAAAATGAGTAAGATTTAGCTCGGAGCAGGGAGAGAGTGTTTCAGGAGTGCAAAGGCAAAAGGGAGAAAGGAAGCCTCTCTGAGGAACTAAATGGAAGCTGGTGGTTGGGATGGGGGTGGGTGGAGGAGGCTGTAATAGGGCGCTGGGCTATCTGGCAAACCAGACTGTGTAGGGCTGCAGAGTTTTGAGATTTTAATCCTAGTGCAAGGGCAACCACTAAAGGATTTCAGCCTGTGATTGCCAATTTGTGATGATGGAAACTCCAGGGAGAAAAATATATAATGATAATAGCTAGAGTAGCATTTATTAACTACTTCCTCGGTGTTAGGAGGTTTATACGTTGTTATTTAATCCTCACAATACCTAGTGAGGTAGTAATTGCTACTCCTCACTGGGCACCGACAGTATTCCAGCCACCATATTAAATACTTTACAATTATACCTCTAATCTCACAACAAACCTGTCAGGAGGTATTATTATCTCCTTATTATAAATAATAGAATGCAGTCTCAGAGTGATTAAGTGATGATTAAGGTAAGTGGCGTGCTGATATGCAAACTAAAAGTTATGCAATCCTACCATTCCACAGTCTTAGGCCAATAGTGCACTTAAATAGAAAAACAACCAAAAAGGGTTAGCAGTAGACAAAGCAAGATAAACAAGGAAGATGCGACTTGCAGAAAGCCTTTAAACATTCCTGAACCTGTCCTTCTGGATGAATTTAGAACAAATCCACACAATCTGTTTGTCGCTGTACCTCTCTAATTCACCAGCAACCCATTAAGTCATCTTGTGTTCATGCCATATGTGCTAGTTTCCTAGAGTTTCCGTAACAAATAACCACAAACTCAGTGGTTTACAACAACAGAAATTTGTTCTGTCAAAGTTCTGGAGGCCACAAGTCTGAAATCAAGATGTCAACTGGGCTGTGTTCCCTCCGAAGGCTCTGAGGAGAATCATTCTTTGCCTCTTCCACTGATGGCTCCGGGCCTTCCTTGACTTGTGGCTGCATAACTCGAATCTCTTCCTCTGTCTTCACATGGCCTTCTCCTCCTTTCCCCTATGTGTCTCTTCTCTGTGTGTCTCTTATAGGACACTTGTCATTGGATTTAGGGCCCGCCTGGATAATCCAGGATGGTCTTTTCTCAAGATCCTCAATTTAATTACATCTGCAAATTCCTTTTTCCAAATAAGGTCACATTCACAGGTTCTGGAACATGGAGGCATGTTTTTCACACTTCACCATGTGTTCCATTTCAGGAAGCTCCTGCTATGTTCTGGACAAACACATCTAGAGAAAACTCAGGTTATTACCAGTTTGGTTGTGATCTCTTTGCTCCTGGAGGCAGAAGAACTCCCTGCTCAGGCTTCAACTCTCTGCTGTGGTTAAGGCTTTCGATCATGTATAGACAGGTTAAAGATCCACGGAAGCCCATGGATTTTTTTTCATTTTGTAATTGGGGTTTTGTAATATTACACAATCGACGAAGATTATACAATTTCCATTTTCCCCCTTAGTAGGGAGTGAGATACACAACTCTCTTTTATGTTCTAATTTGTACATGGGATATTAGAATGTGTATCATTATTATACCTAAGAGTACAAAGTTTGTCTGGGATATAAATATTAGCTATGACTTGAAGATGATTTCTTTTTCCTTTTTTAATTCGTCAGTGTTAGTCCAATGAACCAAACTGAAAAAGATCTTTACACAGCCCCCAGTTAACACACTCTGCTCTACTCACTCATACATCCAGGCATAGATGATAAGGCATAGTATGTGTTTGGAATGGAGCCCTGTAATCTGACCTGCAGATCAAAAAAGTGCTAATAAGTGGCAATCAATCCATCAGCCAACAAATGGTTTTATTTTCACTCAGTGAGGGTTTCACGCTTTAAGGGGAGATGGATAATTAAGACTTCATGTTTCAAAATATTAAATATTGATTTGTAGACATTTAGCAGCAGGCATAAAGCTCTCCTGAGGGATGACAACAACTGTCTAAAAGATTATAAAAGATTTTATTTCTCTTGGTAGAATTTAGCATTTATTTCTTATTTAAAAGATGTGAAATGAGAGTTAGTAAAATATTACATCAAGGAGATAGCTCAGAGCTCTGCAAATGGATGTCATGTCTGTGGTGTGTGGCTAGCCAGAGTTAAAATAAAACCGTTTTGCTGGTTTCATATCGGGCTTTGGTTTATTGAAGTGTCAGAAGGTTTATAAGCTCTTCAACTCAAGTTTTGATTGTTTTATCCAACTACTGTCACTTCTTATCAGTATTAAAGGCAGAAATCAAAGAAAAGGCCCAGGGGAGGAGGACTTCCAAATGTTGCTTTTTGCTGTCACAGTTGTAACGCTGATCCTCTCTTGACAGGCCCTTTTTCTTGACACCATGGAGTAATTAGGGGGATTTTTATAATAGGCTTCACCAGTTAGTTAATATATTTTCTGATTAAACACTCCTTTGTCTCAGCCTTAGAGAAAATGCCTAAATGAGTAGGAGCTGGAGATGGGAACTACAGTTGGGGCTAGAGGGGTGACACCACGGTGAGTGCAAGTGTCACAGGGCTTCGATTTTCCCAAGACCTTGAGTCAAGTATACTTGTCAGCACAGGCGATTGGTACATGAGGGCCAGACATAATATTCAGACCTCACAGAGTCATTTTGTAATCAATAGACCCCACATGATGTGTGGTTTTCTAGCACCTTGACAAAATTTAGTGTCTTTCAAAAGGTTTACTCTACTAATAAGCTCTTTTGGTTGAGGGACTGTGCAAGGTAAACAAAAAGACATTAAATTGAATGGATGAATAGGGAGATCTACAAAACAGTCTAAAGGTTCTAGAAATACCCAACATGTAAGATTTATAAAAGTTGCCAAATTCCCCAGCGTTGCCATAGCATTCTCACAGACACAATTTGAGTTTCATCTTTATTTATACTACTTAAGATGCTTCAATACAAAGAGGCACGCTATGCCATTGGGTTTGTTGAATCAAGTTCTTAGTTGATGAAAGTAAAAGCTGCACCAAGGCAGAGATCTTTCAGCAATGTAAGGCTCGGGGGTTGTCAGGTGGAGCTGTGGGGGTGGTGGATCCTGGGTCTGCTCTTCCCCTGGGGTTGAGAGTGGAATTTACAACCCTTCCAGACTGGTGGGTGGTGGAGTGCACCTGGGAGGGAACTTGGTTCTGCAGTCTCTGTTGCCCTTCCCCTGTTTAGCTCAGAGAATGGCTGCCTATCTCTGAGCAGCTTCTCAAATTTCCTTTTACTACAGCATTCACCCCCGGGTCTTTTCTTTTATTTCTCACTTTAATACTAGGGAAAAAGGACAGCAGTTGGATTAAAAAAATCAGCATTTGGATTGAAGTTCTTATAAACTTTCTTCCCATTGAAGATAATATAATGTTTGGGCACGTTGCTTTTGGCAGCTCCCTCTACTTTCTAGATTGAGGTAGGGAACATATCCTAGAGGCATAAACTGTGAGGAGAAATGAGAGAAAGCCTAAAGCTGGCAAATTGTAGCCATGATTCTCCCATGGACGATCCTTGGATCTCCACGCCCCGTGGTCTGCTTCCTATTGATTTTTTTTTTTTTTTAATCAATTGCACCGTGGGGCTTTAGAATTGCTCATTAAGGAGGCTGAAAAAGAAGCAAATTTGGTTCAAGTTTTTGTGCTGAAAATTTGCACTCTCTAAATCTGAAGCGCAGCGTTAGCGCTCTTACCTCATGCTTTGATGGCTCCGTTGCATACGTTCATGGCAAAGTGGAAAAGATTTCATGAATAGCCTTGTGGTATACGAAATTGATTTCTTTAGCAAATATTAGTTTGGGAGCTCCATGTGTGAAACTGACACGCAGTGTCACAGTTCACTTTATTTTGTTTATTGTACCGGTATATTCAATTTTAGAATAAAAGTATTTTTGTATTTCCCATTGAAGTCCATGTGATGCATTTCGGAGCTATCTTCTGCTTATAATGAAACACTTAGAATTAAAAATTTATTCTTTTAAAGGCACATCCTTCTTTTATTAGACATTTGAATGCATCACACCGTTTTATCAGCAGTAGTAAGTAAAGGATAGAATAGGGAAGTGACAGAAAATCCATTTGACAGAGAAAATAGGCTCTTCTTCATATGCGTATGTGATTGCACGTGTGTGAGTAACATTACAGCAATCATAATACGAGGATAGTCATCTTTTGGCATCGTAATGGCAAATCAGAAAATGAAATACAATTTTTAAAATGTGGTCTGTTTTGGTCACTTGATTATTTCACACTAGCAGCAAATTGAAAATAGACTAAGACAAGAGAATCTACTACATAAGATTCTAAATTAAGTCCTACGCTATATCTCTTTTACAAGTGAGAGGGAATTTAAAAGGCAAGTCATCTATTTGGAAAAGAAAAGGAGACAATATAGCTAGAAATAAACACTCGTATTTTGTTTTAAACATATATTTTGTAAAACAAAGACGCAGCTGTGGTTTCCATAAGAGAATCATTGAGAGTGCATTAAATGGAATATTTAAAGCTATAAAGTTGAAGTGGGAATTCATACCAATTATCATTGCCTCTAATAATTTAGATAGTATTTCTTAGTATGCAAGAGAATCTCTAAAGTGTATGATCATGCTCATATTTATATTTAGGTTTGGAAAAACAAAACGAAACAAAGAAAAATATCTTTTTTTTCTGAGCCCTTCCAGGAAAGTCTTATTAGACATGCAAAGCTCTTCTGATTATCAGGTGATCAAGAAAGTATTTGCCGTTTCTAAAATACTAAACATTAGATTCTGAAGATAATGCACCCTGAAGAGGGGAAAACCTGGCTCATTTAATAATGTATACTTCATTTACAGTTCTGAGTGGGTTCGTTCTTCTGGCTGTGACATTTCCCCCAGTCATAGTTCTGATGTATGCAGATCTATAAGTACATTTTAAATAGAACAACAACAGAATGATACATTCAACAGAATTCATGAAGAGGAAATATAGACATATTTCGGCATGGGAGAATATTTATGCATTATTTAACAGCAATAATGTTTGAATTCATACATTATGCAAATGCAGTTATAATCAGGAAAATGAAAGAACTTGGACTGCTGCAACATCCTTAAACCCACCATTAGGTACCTATTTGTGCATAACATTTAATACTGCACAATGCCTTACGATGCCACAGTGTGTCACTTGAAGAGAAAAGTTATCGGAGATTAACTGGGTGTAAAATGAGAAGTTGATGAACCTGTGATTGCTACCTTGATATTTATTTCTATAAATTTATCCTCAAACAAGTGTAAGGATGTTAATGATAATTAAAATGCTATTGGGGAAAAAATGCACTTCACTCAAATACTGCCCCACATTAAAGCTTCCTCATATTTAGTCAGATATGGAGGATTTCATCTTCTTTACCTAGAATCATTCTAAGCATTTTACAAGACTCATAACAATGATCTCGTAACAATGCTATGAGGTGGACACTACTATTATTCCTATTTCACGGATGAGGAAACTGAACCACAGAGAGGATGAGTAGCTTCCCCAAGGTCACTAAAGTATTACCTGTAGAACCTTGGCTTTGAATACAAGAAGTCTGAATCCAGAGTCTATGCTCTTTGCCACTATGTCATGTTGTTTATATTGCTATGATAGTCACTTACGTTCTACTTCCTTCCTCCAGACTCCAGACTTCCAGACTAGTTTTAAACTCACTACATTAAAAATAATAATAATTGAGCATTTGTTGTATCCCAGGCAACTGTACCAGGCTCGGAGGATGCAAAGATGAGTAAACATAGTCCTTGCTCTCCAGGGGCTCACAGTCTAGCGGGGGAAATAAACGTGAAATCATACCGCATTGTGGGAAGTGCAGAGATGGGCATGTAAAGAGAAAATTAGAGAAGCAATAGGAAGGGCATCCAGCTCATCTTGAGGATTGGGAGTAGGAGAGTGAAGGAAAGCTAAAGAAAGAGACATCTGTGATTGGAGCTGTGTCCTATCTTCTTTGTCCTTTCCTTACTCTCTTTGTCCTTTCCTTACCCTCCTGGCACAGGTTTCTGCAGAGTAAGAATAAGTAGATCAGTTTAATGTTTAATTGTTTGAATTAGGTTGCTCTTTCTAGACACCAGGGACCCAGTGACTTACATGCTGGTGATCCTGGGTGCCACAGTGTCTGGGCAGAGTATAGAGAAGGCATGTTCCCTAATTTTAACTGAAAGCAGTGGTTCCTGGTGAGTTATAGAGAATCTTATAAAATCCATAACCCTCGCCTCAGAAAAAAAAAATACAACTGTGTGAAATTTCAAGGTATTCCTGAACTCTCCAAAACCCACTTGGGACCCCAGTTAGGCACTCCTGGTCTAAAGGAAGGCAAGTTGAATAAGCCTACCAGTATATAATGGCAGTGAATAAATATAGATCAGTGGTTATCAAACTTTCTGGTCTCAGGACCTCTTTACACTTTTAAAAATTATTAAGAACCCTCCCAAGTTTTTTGTTTATGCAGATTATATCAATCTACATTTATGATAATAGTAATTAAAATGGAGAAATTAAAATATACCATCTATTAATTCAAAAATAACAATGACAGACCCCATTATGTGCTAACATAAATGTTGTTATAAAACATAATTACATTTTCCAATACAAAAAAATTAGCAACACAGGTAGTAGTATTTTACATTTTTGTAAATCTCTTTAATGTCTGGATTAATAAATAGATATCTGGATTCTCAGATCTGCTTCTGCTTAATCTGTTGGGATATGTTATTTTGGTTGAAGCGTATGAGGAAAATCTGTTCTCACATAGGAAATGGAAAAGGGAGAGGTACTTTAATAGTTTCTTAAGATCATTGTCGATCTTCTTCTTTGATATTACACTAAAACTTGGCAAGTAGTTGTTTCTTAAAAGTTATTTGAAATGTCAAACCTGAAACCATAGTAACAAACTTTTTGCACTCTGTTACATGAAAATCCATTGGTTTCCTTTTTGTTTTGAGTGGATCTGTTGCACTTGCATGATTTTTATAAAATTTTGCAGTGGTCCTTTGGAAATATAAGTTCGCTGAGTTATGCAGATCTTCCAAATGTTGACACATTTCATTATACAGTATTTAAAAATTATATTCATCAATATTACCGCCAACCACATCCAAAAGTCTTTAAGTATTAGGAAGCTGTCAAGCTCATTTGGATACAAGTTTTCCAAAATTCCAATTTTTGCGTGAAACCTTTAATTTTATCAATGGCTTTTCTTGAACTGATAGATTCCCTTCATTTGTTTCTGGGAAAATGTTCCCAAATACACAAGATTGAGTAATCGTAGTTTGTCAGTCATTCTTTCAAGTAAAAATGAAGTTCCACAAAGTGGCTTGTTCAGCTCACAACTCAAATGATCACACAGTGCTTCTCTTTCAGACAAAGCTTATACTTCTATATGCAGCCAAAGTGCTTCACATCTACTTTCCATTTCATCATCTAGGTTATTAAATATTGTGTTTGAGTCAAGTTTTAATAAAATTAATTTTTATTGTTTTATGAAGGATGTCACTAAGCAAAACTGGCTTTGTTTTTTTTTACCTGTGATTGCATGGCAGTTGAAAAATACAATGACTATATTGTACAGTTGGATGTCACTGTCTTGATTTTGCTAAGGCGCCCAAAGTCTTACCCACCCTTGCTTTTGTACCATTAATGCAAACTGTCAACACAATGAAAAAGACAAATAATGTCATAGTATTTTTATGAAAATACTTTTGACCTTGCAGATGCCCTGAAAGACTCTTAGGTCTCCGATGTTCTGCATTCAACACTTTGAGAACCACTGGTGTAAAGGGTACAAAGAGAAAAATCTATGGAGGAAGGTTGAAAAGATATGGAGGAAAGTTGAAAGCTTTGGAGAAAAGAACTTTTCAGGAAGAGAAGCTAATTAACAAAAGTAATAGTATGTACCTAAGGACGTTTAGAGTACAGGGAATGACTGCAGACTCCTTGGATGCCCAATACGACAATTTTAACATTGGATTGTTCCGGAGCAGGATGTGAGCCTCCTTTGGCAGTCATTTTCCTAACTGCAATTTTTGACCTTCGTGTTTTGAACACACCAATATCTATTTCTCTGGGTAGAATTTAAAGAAGGAGTAAATGGGAAATGGAGGGAAGGAATTACACTCATCCAGTTGAAAATAAAGATTTTTAAAAATCTCACAAAACAAAGGCTTTCAAGAATGAACTTATATTGCAAACACATAAGCCTCAGAGAATCCAGGTTCAGAGTGGAGTGTTGACAGAGGCAGGACTAGGGAAGCAGGAGAAGGCTGTTCTACAGTAATTAAAACTAAACTGAAGAAGCCAAAAGATGCTTGTTATTCTGTGTTTTCATAGCAGTGTGTTCAGGCTGCCACCGAGGAGGCTCTATTAGCATTTACTTTACAAATCTCATTTCTTCAGAGGTCATAGCTCAAGCTGAAAATTCACTTCTGGTGGAAATTCCTTACCTTTCTGTTGGCCCATGTCACAAATGCAATGCTTCATGGGTTTATTTTAGTTGTCTAAATATTGTAGGGTTGCCTGGTAATAAATCAACTTTATGCAATATTTTTCTTCTCTTTATCTCTAGTCATCTTGAAACACTAAGAGTTTCTTGCATTAGAGTAGAATCCTGTATAATACATAGATCACTGATAAGAAGATAATTTTGTGTTGTGAAACAGGTTAATAAGAAAGAATATTACTAGCCATTCATCTTTCTGCCTTCAAGGCAAAGAATATCTTCCAGAGAGATAGCAGTTTATGTCTTTTAAAAACTTAGTGATAATTTCCCCACCAAGATTATTGCCGTATGGATGGAAACTTGGGGTAGAAAGTCATCCTAAGCTTCAGATTTCATTCATGCTTTGTGGTTTCCCTAACATCACCATTTCTTTAAGCACAGTTAAGGTATATTGTGTAGAATCTTTCACATAGTCCAATAGGCAGTTATTTTGGGGGCTAGGTTAGCATTCAGTGGTGTTTCCTGCCAAGGAATTTTGCAAAGGAAATTGCTGTGCTTTCGAATTGCATGAAGGATGTAATCTGCTGGCACACTGAGTACCTACCACATAAATGAAAACATGTGCTCTCAGTAGAAAAAAAAAGCCTGGGCTAGAAAAACATGCCATGCTCTTCTGACCTCTCTGGGTCACAGTCATGCAGAAAAGAGGACAAGTAAGTACACAGTTTTGGAGATAAAGGTAAAGGAGTTCAGGTGGTGCTCTCATTTTTTACCCAGTTGGAACAAAGTACATTTTTGGTCTGGAATGTTCTAGACATCCACACTTGGCTTTGAAACTAATATAGTGATTAAACATGTTCATGTATTTCTGGACTAGGCATAGATGATAGATTAATGGAAGAACTTTCTGTTAGTGCAATCTGCTAAAATTCTCAAAGATCTTTTTGTAGGTATCTTGTTTGGAAGTTTAAATAAGAAGAATCATAGAATTTAAAAAATCATAGAAATAAAGGGGGCCTCGAAAATGGTCTATCACCAACCATTCATTTCTTAGGTAAAATATATTTTCGGCTCTTTAGGGTCATATCAAATGAGAGTGAGCCTCTAGATGGGAAATGGGCCAGAAAACTCCTCAAATTCCTTTCAAGGCCTAAGTTTTCATGATTTAATAACAACAGATATAAAAATACTTGCATTGAAATAAAAGCCCTCCATAAATTCTGTTTTTATTATTACCTTAACTGTTGGTTAGATGCTAAAGAGTGAAATAGTAACAATAAACCAGGTCTATACTGGCTGAGAAAAATGCTGTCTCTCTATAGAACCTTTCCAGGGAAGTGAAAGCAGTGTTAGCCTGCTGACTAGTCTCAATGGGGAGCAGTTGAAAAGAGCTTAGAATTTCCAAATCAACACAAAAGCAGTATAGGTGTCACTTCAATCTCATATAACCTTAAAAAAAAATCCTGTTCCCTTTGTGAGTCAGAATGAATATGGCCTAAAAAGAGGCCACAGGAAGGAAGGATAGTAGTTGCTTACTCACAATGAATACTGTATCTGTGATATATTTATATTACTGGTGCTTTTGTTTTTAGAGGTATAATACACATCCCCCACCACACACAAACATTCCAAGCTGAAACGTGGCACCAAGAGCTTCATCCTGCAGTTTCATTATTAATAGTGCTATCATTAATGCAAATGTTGACACATTATCTGCACAACCATTTTCTAGTAAGGAAATTCACAAATAATACTTGACATCTTGTTTGCATAGCAGCTACAAAGTGTATTTTTCACTGTTCTTTATATCTTTACTGCATATTGGAGCTCCACATCATCTTGGCCTAGTTCAAAATCTTTTAATAGGCAAACCTGAATCAACATCAAAGGACAAATCAGCTTCAAAATGATTTTTCACACTAACAGTCTTGTGCATCTCCACCAAATATTATCACGTTGATGACCACCCAGTTTTAAGAGTCAATGATTTTTGTGGTGATATTTTTTTTGCCGATTAATATGACGTGGACTTTCATACTATGCTTTTCGGGGCATAATTTTTTAGTTCTCTTTTTCTTTTTAAAGATATATTCTTCATTAAATGTGTAATTTTTAATACAACTCATGGTTTTCTAGAATCATGATGTTAACGATACTTCAGTTATTTCAAACCATGCAATTAAGCAAGACACTGTGAATCTTTACCACTAGGATTTCTCCTGTATGACTAGAACCATTATATAACTATTGCCAACTTGCTATCAATTCTGCAGCAAAACAATCTTTAAATCAAAAACAATCAAATCAAAAACAATCTTTTGAGAACTATCCTTCGGTATAGGATGCAAACGTCTCGGCTCCTAAGAAAAACGTTGTAGAGAGGGTCTGCTAATTGATTTTTCCTTGAGAACAATTTGTTTCTCTTCCAGTTATTATAGGAAACACTGGCATTTGTCATTTTTCCAATATTTGGAGCTTGCTGCCTAAATAAATGCACATATCAGATGATGCTCTCTCCCTGTCTGATGGGCGGATGGTGTTGGGCAGAAGAAGGTCACAATGATGTTAAATTTGCTGCTGAGCAAAGGATCAAAGTGTAAATGGAATCCTGAAAGCTGGGAAATGTGAGTGTGCCAGTGTAAATAATCTATTAATTATTGAGAGCTAAGGGACTGAAAATTCCTATTTAGTCATGACATCTTCATTTTCACACTGACTGAACCATTTCTGGCATTTTTAAAATTAAAGTTTTCTTTTACTATAGATATGAAATATTTCAATTTACACTACATCTCTGCTGGTGCTTTCTTCTTCTTTTGACATTTTTGTTTGATTTCTGCATATTAAAGCAATATCAGATGTGACAAAAGGCAAGAAATGATCCAAGTATGATAAATAGAACAATGGTACTAAGATTGCCTACACATTACACATTTAAAAAATTCTGTTCCTACATGGAGAGGAAATAAACCCCAGGAAAAAGGTAAGTGATGTTCAAGAAGCCTCAGCATGTTAGCTATTTATAGAAGGCAAACGACATTGAAGGTGCTGGCCCTTATGAGATGGTTTATCAGATATTCCAGGACAATAGGCCATTTTTCAAACATTTTGAAATGTATCCAAGAAAGTACAAAGCAAATACAAAATATTTTAGTGTCCTTGCTATAACTTTTAAAAATTGTTATCATCAATGGGGCAATAACATAATACTTTAATATTTTCAGTTTCTATATCTGTACACATCATCGAGGTTTCTTTATTTCCAGCATTAGCTATTTGTTTAATGGACGTAACCGACACTCTGTTCATCACAGTCTAACTAGAGAGAGTATAAATTTAGCCTAACGAAAGGCTGCTACCACACTAGAACATTTGGGGACTTCTGAGGCACAGTGGGTTGGTGCCCTTGACACGTGGGGGAACGGCTTTTATTAACAACGCACTTCCATTGACGAGGTAATGTGCAGACCTTTGATAACTATAAAGACCCTCTCTTCTGGGTTTCTTAGCAAACTAAAAGGTTGAATCAGGTTCCCTGAAGTTTGTGAACCCCTTTTTGTACATTTGGGTCAAATTTGAAGCCCAAATGGCCAATTTATGTTTTCAGGTTGGTTTTGCTTTGAGTTGAGGAAATATGTTTGAACTTTCCATTCAACAATCTAACTCAAGGGGTGTGAATAACGGTGAACTGTTCACACGAGCCCCTGCACACCTCCACCGCTGGGTTTCCTACTGCTGGACTACTGGTCCGAACTGTCCTTAAAGGATTTGACACCAGGAGGAGGTCTTTCATGTTTCTCTAACTTTGATTTCACACTCTCCGTTACTGATCATTTATGATAAACCAGAGCCTTTTGAGATGAGCAATGTCATGGCTACTTTCTAGATTTCAAATGACACTATGTTGATGCATTTTACAACTAAAACTTATACAAAATAAATGATTTTTAAAAGAAATGTGTTAGATAATACGTCTGAGAGAAAGAGAAAGAAAAAGGGAGAGGGAAGAGTTCCTATAAAACAAATTTGAGTGTAAGAAATTTAATTATACAGTTTGTTTAAAAGAAGAAAGAAGGCAGGAAGGGTAAGTAAAGTGGGAATCCATCAGAGATTAGGCTAATAGCAAACCAGCATTCCTAACAGAACCACATAGTAGGAATGAGTCTCTGTATCTTGTCTTCAGTTTGGAAAGATATTTTTCTTCCTCAGGATGATCCTATGTGTGCATTGTGTGTTCTACAACTACAGCATCTGAAATAGAAGAAATATGAATCCATCCTTATTACTTATAGCTTATAACAAGGGAGAACTAGCTCAGCCATAGCCTTGGTGGTTCTTGAAATGTGTGTTCTGTCCAGAAGAGGGCACTAGTAACCAGTGCACACCAGTAACACATCATGGTATTTCCCATATGATGAATAACCATATTTTCAACACATCACAAGCCACAGTAACGAGAAACATCAGTTTTTATTTTTGTTGTTGTTATCATGACATAATATCTTTTATTTATCCTAGTGAACATTTCCAATTCCTATAGCTTCAATGAAAATATCAATATCCAATTCAAAGCACTCTCTCAGTGTCCAGTGAATGGGCCTATTAAAACAAATACACACAGACGTTTTCACACTTCTGAATAAAATGAACTTTCCTGACTTTTCTCACGCTAACACTTCTGCTCATTTAAGCAGGATTCCAAAGCAAAAAGGCAACAATCCTAAACACTTGAGATCTTTGGATGGAAGTGGTGCTTCAGAACTTTCAAGAACCGCGGCTCTGCTGCCCCAGTAGGATCTTTATACCAAGGAGACACAAAGTTCAGTAAACCTTGATTTACAGACACACTCCAAAAATTTTAAGTATTTACATATTTAGATATTACTTAAGTAACCATCTTATTACATATTTAAATATTAACATTATGTTGGCAGACTGTTGAGGTTGCTGAAGTATAATTCCTTGGAGACCTAGAGATATTTCAAACATATTACCAAAATATCTGTCTCAAACTTTGATTAAAGGAGTTTGGCCCTTTTCATCACCCTGGACCAAACTTGCAAAATGGAGAAGCAATGGAACTTTATGTATCTTAATTGTTCCTCAATAAATTTGCCAACAAAAATCAATAGCAGACATCTCCAAGTCACTGACATGAAAGAATTCTTGGCAATATCTTTATACATTAGCAATCTAAAAACATTATTGTTGAATTATTATTGTTTATTGTTGAATGAATTGCTAAATATAAATTCTAAGTATATTCTTATTAAAAAGAAATCTTATAGGACATTTTTATTTAAATTAATATATTTTTATCCACATGTGTCTCTATATATGCAAATGTGTATAACTTTGAATCCTTGTGATTCTCATTTTTTGAGGGGGAGGGGACCTAGACCTTATGAATATGTGTAATAATTAAAAAAATAAAAACATGCGTGTCCACTGCACATCATTGAAGTGACATTATTTTTTTCTTTTTATTGTGTGTGAGGTAGATCGGCCCTGAGCTAACATCTGCCAATCCTCCTCTTTTTGCTGAGGAAGACTGGCTCTGGGCTAACATCCATGCCCATCTTCCTCCACTTTATATGGGACACTGCCACAGCATGGCCTGACAAGCGGTGCATCGGTGTATACCCGAGATCCGAACCGGCGAACCCCGGGCTGCTGCAGTGGAGCTTGCACCACTGGGCCGGCCCCTGAAATGACATATTTAACTATAAAATTATACCTTTTATGGCTTCCATTGAAAATCTAGAATGTAACAGTGGTCAATCAATCAGAGTTTTTAATTTTGTTATTCATATTTTCTTATCATTGGTTTATAGGTGGTGTCCATTTTGCTTTCCATCAGAATTGTGCCCAGGTGCCAGCCCAATGGCATAGTGGTTAAGTTCAGCGAGTTCCACTTTGGTGACCCAGAGTTCACAGATTTGGATCCTGGGCATAGACCCACACCACTCATCAAGCCATGCTGTGGTGGTGACCCACATACAAAATGGAGGAAGATTGGCAACAGATGTTAGCTCAGGGCCAATCTTGCTCACCCAAAAAAAAAAAAAAAAGTGCCCAAGTGAGTGTAGAGAAAGTTACATTCTGGGAAGTTATAGGAAGGTTTATGCCATTTTGAATGGATTGTTTCAGGTTGCCTGCATTTTGAATATCCCTCTCTCGTCACAGAGAAGAGAACTTTGTTATTTTTGGCTTTTATTAGAGTTCTCACTTCAGAGTTGGTTAGTATGGATTTCTGCTTTCAAAGCTGACATCTCTTTTCTTTTTAGCATCTGTTATATAAACAGGGTGAATAGCTACAGGGTCCCAAGATTGTGAAGGAAGCAGAGAACCCGCTTACTCCTCCCCAGCCAGTGCAGCTGACAGCACTTAGCTCCCTGCATCCCTGCTGTCTCAGTTCTGAAGGGAAGCACTGTTGTGCTGCCTTCCTGACACCAAAGGGCTGACAACAGGCAGATTGTTGGGAAGAGAGCATTGTTGGGAAGAGAGCAGAGAGAGGAGTATTGTTGGGAAGAGAGCAGAGGAAGAAAGTCTGGTGGTGTGAGAATGAAGATGATAAAGGAAATTATTAATACTTCTATAGTGTTGTTTGCTTATTTATCTCACTGATCCTCACACCATCCCTCTGAGAAATATATAATTATTATTACTTCCCATTTTAAAAATTCTATATACAGGGGCCGGCTCCATGGCTTAGCGGTTAAGTGCAGCCCGCTCCACTACTGGCGGCCTGGCGTTCGGACCCCAGGTACGCACCGAGGCACTGCTTCTCCGGCCATGCTTAGGCGGTGTCCCACATACAGCAACTAGAAGGATGTGCAACTATGACATACAACTACCTACTGGGGCTTTGGGGAGAAAAAGGAAAAAAAAAAAAAAAGGAGGAGGATTGGCAATAGATGTTAGCTCAGGGCCGGTCTTCCTCAGCAAAAAAAGAGGAAGATTGGCATGGATGTTAGCTCAGGGCTGAACTTCCTCCCCCCCAAAAAAAAAAAAATTCTATATTCATATTTGTATATATACATTTTTAAGTAAAGATGAGGAGAAATACTCTAGATAGGAGAATTTTTTTTCTTTTTTGCTTTCTGAACTAATGTTAACGCAGGGATTGGGCAAATCAAAATGCCTTAAACACAAAGGAAAATATTGTCACACAATAAAGAAGCTTCAGTGTAGATTGGCTCCAGGGCAGAATGATTCCTCAAGGACTGAACATTTGCCGAGGACTTTCTGCTCTGCCGTTCTCGCAGCAGACTGGATTCAGGCTCAGCTTCTATCTTCATGGTCAGAGGATGACTGACACAGCTCCGGGAGTCACAGTTTGCATTGTCATACAACACGGGGGTTAGCACAGCTTTTTAAAGATGGCGAAGTCTGGTGCACCCAATTGTACTGTTTCACCTCTGAACACTAGTGGTGGCTTAATTCCTAAGCTTCACATGGAAGCAAAATGGCTCCATTTGCTCCTGCCTCTTGGGTTCAAGTATATCATAAAAAAAGAAAAAACAAGAAAACTGAGGCTCTGAGAATTTAAATAATTTGTTTCAAGATCTTGAGGCATATGTGCAATGTAGTGCCTATTGTTTTGTCTAAGACCAGTGCTCTGCCCTGGAAGGCATTTGAGTTAAGACAAGACAGCCTTCTCTGATATCTATTTATTTGTGTGTACTTCTTCGTACATAGTAGGCACTGAATCAGCATCAGTTGATTTGATTTTAGGCTTAAAAATGAAATTAAAATGATGCTCCCTTGGGCTATTTGGCTTTGCTCTCTCTCAGGCATTTCCTTCTGTTAAGTTTAATTGAATTTGAACCAGACTCAACTGTGAGAAATGTCCAGGACCCAGATATCTTTTCTTATGTGTTTAACTTTGTGATAGTATCAACATAGATGGAGATAATCACAATCAGTGGCCTCATTCTGCTGCTTCAGGGTCCTGGCCCCACTCTTTGTAATTAATCAGCCAATTAATCTAAAAATGCTTTTTGAGCACCTCTACTAGTACACCATTCTAGCTGCTCCAAAATATGTAAGAAGTAGGGCTTTGTGTTGAGGAGCTTGCAATGTGTTTGGAGAAACATATCAAGTAATGTGAAGGTTGGCTAAGGATTTTAAGGTGCTATACATGCATCGAATAGGGAAGCTCTCTGGGAGGTCCAGTACGCAAATAGACATAAGACCTCCCTGTGCCCTTGGCAGGTGAACTGGTCTCAAGAAAGTAGAGTAATAACTCTGGTAGAGAAGCTCTATTCAAATTTTATGAAGATAAGTTTTCTCAGATATCTGCAGCTGCACCACCTGGTGGGATTGAAACTGATTATGCTTCAGAGGCATACCAAGGGCCTGGAAAATTGGGACAATTGCTTAGAGCTGTGAATACTATGCAGTGGGACAGTTATCAGAGAGCCAGTGTTGGAGGCAAAGGAGGATGTTTTTATTTAGATAGGTTTAACTAAGATGCAAAGTTTGAGGAATCTGTCCAAATAAAGAATCAGCCAATACATGTGCCCATCATCCCCAACACAGAGCCAACCAAGCCACACAGCCCCTTTTATGACTGACTTAATAGGGTTTTTATTTAAACTTAATTTCGCTCGCCTTATCAGCAGTATGGGCTCAGTGGACTTGATTTGTTCTTTGATTTGTTGCTGTTTCTTTCAGCAGAGCCTCTGAAGCTTGGATCAGGAATAGAGGTATAGAACTGGGAGTCAACAACAAGAGATGACTGTTGACACCAGATTGACGAGCTATCTAGGCAAAAAATTCCAGAGGGGACAACCACGGATAGAGCCTAGAGGACTGCTCACTAGGGTTGATCCTCATGGTAACTGTCTCTGGTCTTTGATTCCTCATTTGTAAAAAGAGGATCCTAATAGTATCTACCCCATAAGATTTTGTGAGGTTTTAGTGAGTTAACAGATGCAAAGCACTGGAAAGTTTCTAGACAGATAGAAAGTGCTCAGTATGGTTGTTGTTAAGACTAATCATCTTCTTACTTCCCCCTTTTCCCATTCTTCTCCCTCTACTCGTGTCTCCTGTCACTGCTAAGCTGCGCTAGTGCTCACATACCCTTCCTGGATGTTTACAGCCCTCTGGCATGCCCCTTTTGAGCAAAGTATGGGCCTCCAGCACTCTCTCTTACTTTCTGCAATCAAAAATTAACTGATCCATGTTAAGCCCCACTATCTCTGCCGTGGGTGTTTGCATTTTAACCAGACAATGCCTGAATGTGTAAGTATGGCTCTACTGCTGAGATATTGGACATCGACAGTGATTTCTGGATACAGAGCTCTCTCTGTGCCCTCCTCAAAACACGCTTGTAAGCAGCCCCTACTCGTGTGATATTTGAAAACAAGAGAGGAGACAGCAAAAACGATGGTGAAGAAGCAGGCACAGAGAAATGAGCAGGAACAAGGATGCCATCAAGCCATTTCCACAGAAACCAAGAACTGATTAAAAGAGAAGCGAACAACTTTATGGTCATTTGAAGCCTAAAGACACATTTAATAACATTTCTTAATTTCCTTAAGTTTCTATCTTTTCTCCCCCAATAGAAGAAATCTGCCTGATAGAACATAAACCACTAATATTGTGCTCTAGGCAGAACATGGTTCTGTGAGCCAATGCAGGCTGGTTTCAGGGAAACTAACAACATTATTGATTTTAGTCAGGCTTATTAGAATCAGTGTTACATGCCCTCTTCCTCTACCAGATTGTATTTGGACTTCATTATGAAATCTCATTACGTTAAAAGGAGGCAACAATAAGTTTTGTAAATAAAGAATTTCCAAAGATGAATTTGTTAAAATTAGTATACCTGGGAAACCTGCTTGGGGTATCAATCTGTCAAGAAACGGAATCATGTATTTTCTGATTCTATCATGCTTTATTTATTTATTTATTTGTATTGGGAATATTCACCAAATGTACCAGCGTGTAGAAAAGCTGCACTTGCTTTCCTGTTAACAACCTCTGTGCAATATATTGTTGCCCAACCTGGTGAGACAGCACATCACATAATGACTACAGACAGATTGAAGAGATGGACATGGGTTTTTTTCCCTTTCCATACAGCTCAGTAACTCAATAGACTCGTGAATCCCAAATAAGAGCTATGAAAGTGGAATTATGTCTACAGCCAGCCTGGCCTGGGTTTTTTGGTGCAGGATATGGAGGACTAGAAGAGATTTGAAATAACTCCCATTTCTCTGCTTCAATATGTGGTGTCCCATTTGGACTAGGCAGCTTAAGTGAATTGATAAAATTGATGAAAATGAACTGGTAGAGGAAATTACTTTTCCAAAACAGTTACATTATGTACTTTTCTCTTAGATACTCACTCCTGTGTCTGTTCGTTCAGTATCAGCATGCACCTCTTGTAAATACTAGAGAAAATGGTGGAAACTATTTAGTCGGAAGACTTTGTACTCTCTCATCCAAAATTATAACCTCAAAGTCAACACTAAACCATGAGTGTGGCTTCAGCTAGAACTGGGGGGATATTCTGGGATTGCCATTTGAGAGATGAGGAGTGGTGAGAAGTCAAGGGCGTGTCTGGAGAACCTGTAGTAAACCTCTTGCCTGCATTCCTCTATCTGCTTTACACATAGCTGCCCAGTATAAACCTGCACCCACTTTGTCCCAGAACGCTTCCTTCTCTCCCATCCAGTTGATGTGTAGGATCGCTATAGTTCTGGGCACTGATCTGATCTATTGAACTAATACTGACATGGGGAGAAAGACCTGAACACCAGGATGCTGAGCAGAATATTACAGTGTAGAGAGAGGCACACAGAGAAGTTAGGAGGAGAACTCCCAGGACTCAAGTCTCCTGGTAAAGGGTGACAGTTGAAGTGACAGGCTGATTTCTCCCATTTCTTGCAACATGGTTTTCTCAATCCACTCTACCCTATAGATTGGTAGTGGGGTCACAAATTGACACAGATTTACTCAAACCATACACAGACATGCTGGGAAAATGTAGTATCTTTATATTCTATAAATGATCTGAGTCTTTTTTGTGAGTCTCCTCCCTCCTAGATACTTTGAGTTGCTAATTAACAAGATATCAGTTTCCTCTGCTTTAAACCATCTCATTTTGGCCTCTGGTTCATCCATCTGGCCTCTTCCCAGGACTGCTTGTGTACCACTGTTCCTGCACCATGGGGACTTGGCTTGGTCTCAAAGGCTGGGGATGTCCTAGAGATCCTAGAGTGGGCAGGCACTAGTCCCAGTGTTGCTGAGTTCCTCTATAACTGTAAGTTTTTAATTATCACTCCCTCTTGGGATATGACCTCATGATGGGCGGTTGGAGGAAGGGGGATTGTATGCATATGTAAATGCATATGCATCCCTTTCTCTGCTCCCTTTCTTCCTGCCATTCCTTAGTGCTGGCAAGGAAGGGTTTTTATTTTACTTCCTCTTCCTATCTGATCAGGACTTTTCCTACATCCTACATTCTCCTTGCAGATCTCAGTGTTATAACTCATTCCAGTTGGTCATTGAGGTTTAAAGAGAGAAACCAATTCACCAATAAAGAATTACAATTCAGAAGGCATTTCAAAAACATCACACCCATTGCCCACTGTTTTATTGCTAGAGGTAAAATTTGAGCATAATTATAAAATGTTGGGATTTTCTCTTTACCATACAAGCTTTCTTCATCATGTCCATTTTCAGAGACAGAATGGAAATGTCTGTTGCCCTAGCTCCCACATTGTTCAGCTAGATATTTTGACATCATTAGAAACTTTGGACCAGATGGGTATTTACTTTCTTTGAAGTTACCGTGGGATACTTGAAAAAGTGTGCGTGGAACTAGTAACAGAAACTATGAAGGGTTATATATCAGTCTGGTTGTTATCAGTCTGCATTTATATTTACAAATTCTTTTGCAGTGATTTCATTTTAGCCCTTCAAAACAAGGAAGTCTGTCGCTCCCAGTTTATAGAGTTGTATATACAGAGGCATTAGGTTATGAAATTAGTTTTCTAAGCTTCTAAGAGATGGAAAACGATCTCATCGTCTCAACACTAGTCAACCTCCCCTGGAGTATATTATACAGCTCTGGATACAAGACATCACAAACTACATATATCCCTTGGAAGGCAGCTGGGGCTCAATCATTCAACATATGTTTATTCAACAAATATTTCTTGCACTCTATGTGCCAGTCGTTTTTTTAGGTGCTGGGGACAAAATCGTGATGTGTTAAATAAAGTAGATAAAGTCTCTTCCCTAAGAGGGTTTGCATTCTAGCAAGTAAAATCAGAAAGAGGGATATGGGCAAGTATGAAGAATATCTAAGGACTTTCAAGAGTATATCCATCAGAAGAAGGGAAACCTTGGGCAAGGGAGTGTGAGATTTGATGATTCTAAGTAGCAGAAGGCTTGAATTATAGAAGAGGAAGGAACTTACATTTCTATTGGGTGTTGCTTGATAGAACAAGATTAGGATCAATGGAGAGGATTTAGGAGGCAGATCTTGCTCAGTATAAGAAAGAACCTGCTAGCAATTAGAGTTTTTCTACAATTGTCTCTGATGGGAATGTAAATGGTGCAGCTTCTTTGGAAAACAGTATGGCAGTTTCTCAAATGATTAAACATACATTTACCATATGACCCAACAATTCTACTCCTAGGTATATATACACAAGAGAAAAGAAAACCTATGTCCATACAAAAAGTTGTACATAAATGTTGACAGCAGCAGTATTCATGATAGATAAAAGGGAGAAACAATCCAAATGTCAATCAATTGAGGATCAGATGAACAAAAGACAATGGAATATTGATTGGCCATAAAAAGGGATGAAGTACTGGTACAAGCTACAATATGGATGAACTTGAAAACATTATGCTAAGTGAAAGAAGCTAGACACAAAAGATCATATGTTGTATGATTCTATTCCGATGAAAGTACAGAATAGGGAAATCTATAGAGACGAAAAGTAGATGAGTGATTGTTTAGGGCTTGGGGGAGGGGCTGGGAGATACAGGAATGACAGCTAAAGGGTATAGGGTTTCTTTTTAAGGGGATGAAAATGTTCTAAAATTGACTGTGATGATGGTTGCACGTATCTATGAATATACTAAAATTATATGATTTTAATGGGTGAATTGAATGGTATGTGAATTATATCTCAATAAAGCTGTTAATAAAAGAAGTAACATTTGAATCTGTGGTTTGAAAATGGTCTCAAATGTAACATTTGACTTTTCAAACCAGATTATCGGACACCCCAAATTACAGCTTCAGCCCAAAGGAAAAGAGAGTGTCCACTTCAGACTCCATTTGAGCCTTTAAATCTCTTTTTTAGCAAGTGTGGAAATCAGAGGTTCAGTCTCTGATGATTTGGGGAAACTGGGTTTTCTGAAAGATAATTCCTATCTCTTTTTAGTGACTGTTTTTTGTGCTAGGTTCTCACTTCTAGAGATGCAACTATGAGGTGCAGAAGAGTGAAGGATCTGGGAGAAAGCCACAAATCAGTTGCTAATCTTCCTCTCTCAATGAACTTTTATCAAAAAGGACAATTTTACAAAGGAATATATAATAAGGATATTCTGTTCATCAATATATTCTTGAGATTCATAATAAGGGACAAAATATTAAAAATTTCAAAATGTTGTCTCTTATTACATGACATCATAAAAATGTTACTTATTGCCACTTATGGAGTATCTATCATGCCCCAGGTGCTTTTACATACCTTAGTCGTAATCCTGTATAGAGTTAAAGGAACAGAGTTTAGAGAGACTTTAATTTGCCTCAAATCAGACTGTTTTTGGTAAGTGGCAGAGCCAGGATTTGAATCTGTATCTTTCAGATATTAAAGCCTGTTGGTACAAGTTGCCTTTGAAGAAAGTGTACCAAGACTGCAGGTTGAGTTTCCTTACTGCTAAGGAGGGCAGAACAACACAAGACGGAAAAAGGAAACCTGGCTACTTACAAGATCCCACCACAAAGTTATGAAAAGTGAAACCACTCCTAAAGTGAGTTCTCCTACTATTTCTTCAAAGGTTAATATCACTGCTAAAAGTCTTGAAAATCCAGAATTTCTTATTTCGTGCTTACTGGATTCAAATGGCAGCACTCTCCCTTTCTTGCCTTTTTCTCTTGCTTTCACCCTACGCACACTGCTAGTTGTTGAGCTGCCAACAAGCCAGAGCTCCCCTGGTGCTTCTCACACATCTCCAGAAACGATGTCAGACCAGCTCGGCTCATGTTCATATTCTCCTTGGTTGATGAAATATTTAAACCGTGCTGATAGCCTCAGATGGCATTTTAGATGCTGAATACACCACCCTGTGGGGCTCTTTCCAGAGGAACAGTAGGCTGCAGTACCCTGCATCCATTTCTCTCCCATATTTATGCTAAAAATGACACTTCCTCCTAATGCTTTTTAATCAAAAGCGGCTCATGACCAACATTAAAAAAAACGCTATTTCTAGTAGGCTTGACTGGCCAAATGCACACAATTAGTAAGACCTTTTGGAGGAAGAATTTACAGGCAATGCTCCATTCGTTGACTTTCAATTAAAATGATAAGAGCAACAGATTAAGTGATAGGAAACCTGCTGCCTCCCTGTCAACCCTGTGGCTGGTGCATGGTGGGAGAGCGGGGTTCTCTTTGCAAGCCCAGGTGAGCAGGTCATTCTGAGTGCAGCTTTTACATCCAAGCTAATTGAGAAAGACATTTTCATTTTGACCTGATCCCATAGAAAACAGACAAACAAACCCAAAATGCTTGTCAAAGAGCTGTGCTAACACAGGTAAGGTTAATAGGTGTGAGGGACTAGACTTTCCTTAATATTAATCAAAAATAATTTGAGCCTTAACACAATGCCCTTGCTCCTTAATTTTGATGGTAAAAATCAGAATGTTTCCCTTCAGTGCCGTTAATGGGGTGAGTCTCCTAGTCTGAGCCGGTTGCCATGCCGTCAGTCCTGTGGAATCCTAAAAACCATCATCATTTGTTTCTAAACAGATCAAGAGCTATTTACCATCTCAGTGTTTTGTGCACAGCTGGGCGTCTGGCAAATGTCCAATATCCATTAACATTTAAAAATTAGTCCCATAATGCATCTTTTCTAGGGCTTGAGAAGTATACACGGTGACACATGTTGGGAACCAATTACACTTGCAATGCCATTAGTCTGGCTGCATTCAACTTCCCAGTAAATGCAGGCTAATTTAGTTTCCAGAATGGTGTGTCTAAATTCATACAATGACCTTAGAGAAGACTGAGTATCTAAAGATTCAAAGTGGAACAAACTGCTTAGCAAGAATATTACTTCTCATAGCGAAACATGAGAACACATTATGTGACGATTCGCTGAATTTCTGCAAGTTTCCTTTTAATTCATCCTTTCAGAAACTCCCAGGCAGGGTGAGCCGGGAGGGCACAAACGGACTAACAGATTTCAGTAACCATTTCTATTCTCTTGGTCTGCAAAGCTAACATTACTTTGTTTGATAGCAGATAACTTTAAATGTGTCTGTTCTTTCTCATTTCTCGGGTTGCAGCTGGGTTACCTTATTCCATTCCTTTAATCAATGAACAAATTCCGACTTCGAAGTAAAGCACTTCAGACTCAACTTGGGAATCATATTACCTTATTGCCCAAGTTGCCCAAAGCAAACTCTATAATTGGTGGTTTGATAAACAGTTGAAAACAGAGAAGTTCAGAAATAAATACTTTCTGGAAGTTAGTTCTTCAGACTTGCACTGTCTAGAAAAATTCCTCTAACAATGTCCAAGGTGAAATAGGGAGTCAAATCTATCTGGGGAGCAGGTAGCAGAGGCTCTCCCTCCTTCCCAGGTATCCATACAGCTTTCAGTAATCAGGATGGAAACTGATTGGCTCTTCTGGCTGCTGATTCTGGGGCACATACTGTACCAAGCTTATCTTAGCTCACCTAGTCTATGTCATGCTGTTTAATAAAGCTAAATTGCTCACATAAACAGAGTACTGTGCCATGGGCTTTTAGGATTCAGAGGTGGTTTAAAAATATAATTTTTCACTAACATTCAGCAGAACAATTTAGCAATAGCTTACAGAAAATTGCAGGAAAGCAGTAATTTTCCAAATGTGCACAAACTGATTCAGCAATTTACAAATTAGAGACTTTGGGGGTGGTTAGGGATGTGCAGTGAGCTAGCAAAGTTGTCCTCTCCTAGGGGAGATTTCCCAGGCTTCAGGCCACGCTGGGGAACGTTATTCCATTTTTCTCAAGGACCTTGAAATATTTCCTGGCAAAGCTCCTTTTGGAGGTTATAATTGTTAAGTTAAAAATTGCATTGACTGAATTAATTTAAATTGGGGTTGATTCTAGGAAATGTCATAGCCTCTGTAATTTAAGAGTAATTTTAGTGAGTTGGAGGCATATATTAGGATCTCCTTTGGTGTGCTCTTATTTTGAGAAGACCATGTATTATAATATTTTGGGTTGACATGCTTTTAAACATCATAGGAAATGCAACAGCCTCATCAGTGCTGTTGATATGTGCTCTTACGGATTTAGAAGTTCGAGGTTAACATTTTTTTTATTGTTTGGGGAGTGTGAATCATAATTACTGCTGGAAATTTGTAGGATAGGCAAATAGGCATATTAGATTAAAATAATAAAGAATAAATGTACCAATTGGGGAAAACATCCATACCTATCATTTTACAAGGCTGTCTATATTATATGTTTCCAGGTCTTTCTTTTAGTGTAGGGATTAACCCAATGGGTGTAGAACAACTTGATTTATTAAATGAAGAGAGGTCTGATTTGGTTGAGAATACTTCATTTCAATAACTTGAAAGACAAAGATTTTGTCTATAATAATAATTTGAAAGTGTGTCCTGCTTAAAATAACTAGTTCAAAACAGACTGGGGGAAAAGATGCATTTATCTTTTGTATAAAATGCATGCAGGGTTATGATCTCATTGCATGTACAGAAAACCCTTCACAATTGGAATCGTGAACAAGAAATATATTTCCTTCAACTTAATTATTTAGTTTCCTACTAAGAAGTTGTTCTGCAGAGGTCAATTATCCTTCAGGGATATCCTGGAAGAAATGAACAATTAGCTTGATTTTCTGTTGAATTTGGAGCTTGAGACTCAGTATGTAATCTATTAAAAAAAGGAGATAACTCCTCTTAAACCATGCCCTAATCTACATGGGAATCTTACACTGCAGGTAAGAAATCAGCAAAGTAATCCAATCCACCACCATGGGGCCAAGCCTGAGCATCTTGATACACCACAATCGTGGCTTCAAAACATTAAAGGAAAAATGTCTCATCGGGAGCAATGAAGAATAACAGAATTCACTCCTCTTATGAAGTGCAAAACCTTATGAAAGGGAAACGCCATTTGATTTTTTTTTAACTAAACAGAATTGCTCAAATCTGATTAAAGGGAGTAGCGGCAAACATTGTAATTTGGGGTAATCAGGAGAGTGTACAGTTTTATGGAGAGATGAAAGGCAACGGCAAGACTTTCATAAGCTTCTGACTATCCAGGAGGCTGACTATTACCTGGCTGTGCTCTAAAAAGAGCTTTCTTGCCCCAAGAAACAGAATTTAAAGTGGGGACTAAATTGAGTTAAAAAGCATCCTGCACAGAGCTCTTCAGAAAAGCACCAAATTCGCCTACGCAATGAATCTAGAAAAAAGTTATTTCCTCTCTGGAAATGTCTTTCTCTCTTTTTGAGTTATTTTAACATGGGAGTTGTAAATACAACATTCTTTCTCTCTCTCTCTCTTTTTTTAAATTTGAGGATACTAGTTTCAGCTGGCTCTATTTCCTTGGAAGTCGGGGCTATGCTTAAGCTTAATAATATTGGATGCACTCAAGACCTTTAAATCACCTTCATGTCACTGATTTAGCATTTCCCCTGAGGATGCATTCATTTGTTCTGTCTCAGTCTTAGGCGTCTGGCTTTTAAACACACATGGGCACACACACACCCACAAACACACACACACATACACGATAGGAAGAGAGATGAGAATATGCAGAGGGCTCAAAGAGGAAGAACTCAAAAGTGCATTATGGAGTGGGAAATTGCTGGAGTTGTGTCGTTTCAAATATAATCCCAAGAAAATAGTTTCATAGCCAGTTGCTTGTTTTCTTTACAAAGGGAAGAACAGTTTTATCAACAACCACCAAGTGGGTGGCAAAAGTGAGTCTCTGTCTGGAGGGAGAGTAGAGCTCTCTTGAATAACTGCTACTTACAGCACCAATGATAATTTGTAATAACACACAAAGAGAGCACCCTGAATTCATTTAACCAATTTCAGTGAGATTTAAACACGTTTCACACATTTTTATTTACTTTTACAGCATTCTGGTGAGGCAGAGTGGGCAGATCTTATTTTTCTCTCTGTGCTTAAGAGATGGCTGTGATGAAGACTGGAGCCAAGAATAGGCAGAGCAGTGTCTGGTGATATGAGATTAGGTGCTTCTTGTTGAACTCCTTTAAAGTTATTTTTTCTGATATATCTCCCTTGCAATATTTTTCTGTGCTCAGTTTCACACTGCTTCCGGTCTGGCCTGGGGAAAAGGGGGTCCCAGGATTTTGAATCAATCTGAAGGATGTGCTCTCTGGTTTTAATCCTCCTTTTCCCTTAAAGTCTACTTCTGCTGACAGTCTCAGCATGACCTAGTAACTTTGAGCCATCAGACTGGCATCAGATGTGGCCAGAAGAGATTTCATGAGGAAATGTGTGGTCTGACCACTCAGTATAGGCCTGTATCTCTGAAACAAAGCCCTAGGCTACTTGGCGTTTAATGTGTCCTGCAGGATAGGGTAGAGGTGACTATCACAGCTTTTGGTGTCGAGACATACCTGAGTTTAAGCCCCAGCCCTGATAATTAGTCTGAGTCTTCACTTCACCACCTATAAAATAGAGATAATATTGGTAACCACCTCATATGATTAATTATTTATTTATTGGTAACGACGAATGAGACAACGTGAGTACACATGGCCATGATTATTAGCATGCTGTCACCACAGACCCATCCTGAACCAAGCAACTCACATCTCCATGATGTGTATTAGCCTTGGACTCAGAATTTTCTTGAGCCTGGTCTTTTCTGTAATGTGCTTTCTTAGTCAAAGCTCCCAAATGCCAGCTGTCTGTTTTTCCATGTTGGAACCCCACAAATAACTTTCCTGAGTATATTTTTTATATTAAAACTATATTACAGAACTCGCAACATCAGCAAGTTTTCTTGGGCTATGTAACTTCTAAGGTTTTCTGCCCAATTGCTCTCTAGAATGTATGGGTTGAATTAGATCAAGATGACTGAGGAACATCAGAAGAAAAAAAATTGTAAATATGTGTGGTGATGGATGCTAACTAGGCTATTGTGGTAATCACTGCATAATATATACGTATATTGAGTCATTATATTATGCACCTGAAACTAATATAATGCTATATGCCAATTATATCTCAATTTAAAAAACCCAGAAAATTTAAAAAAAGATGACTGAGGAAGCCATGAACTAACCTATGTCCTACTGAGTAGTGAATTTTATCATAGGAAGGCCTCACACCTCATCAAACTCTCACTGAAGGTGCAAAATGTATGTGGTGGCAGTTTCCAAATGCATTTCTGTGTTTTGCTACTGGAATTGAAGCATCAGAGAACGTTAGGTCCGACAGCATCTTGGAGAGCACCAAACACACTGCTCGGCCCATTTTGCAGATAAGGAAACCGAAATGTAAAATGGTCACACAGCTCTTCAGTTACCAAGTATAAGTGCTCTGGTCTCCTAACTCCCAGTATGGTGCCTTTTATATCTCATAGAATAAATCTTTAGTAAATATTTGTGAATACACATCTGAAGGCAATGATTACCTATTTATAAAACACCTGACCCATGTAGGCAATCCAGTTACTTAGCCAATCAATTCCTTGTCATGTGAAGAGAAGGCATGCTGCTGATAGGCAAAGCACTCCTAAACTGGCTGTTTGGCTAATTGTTTGATGAAATCACCCTCAGTTCAGTCCAGTGGTCATTGGAGTAGCCTTCTAGACACAAAACAGATAAGGCAAAAAGTACTTCAGTGACGTCCCTTCCACTGCTGTGCTGGATGAATGGGAGGAAGGCGGTGGTGATAGCAATGGAGTATTCGATCTAACAGAAAGAGATGCTTTTCATTCCTCAGGGTTTACAGGATGCATAATTGTGGCTAGTTGTCAATTTTGTCGTATTTAAAAGGAGGTTAGGGCCGGCCCCATGGCTTAGCGGTTAAGTGCGTGTGCTCCGCTACTGGCAGCCCGGGTTCGGATCCCGATCGCGCACCGATGCACCGCTTCCCCGGCCATGCTGAGGCCGCGTCCCACGTACAGCAACTAGAAGGATGTGCAACTATGACACACAACTATCTACTGGGGCTTTGGGGGAAATTAAAAAAAAAAAAAGAAAAAAGAAAAAAGATGTTAGTTCTGGGTGAGCCACCACACTTTTTTTCCTTCCACAATGGTTTGTTTCCTCCATCCATTTTTCCTTCAGTGGTGCATTTACACAAGGCCTAACAAAAGAAGGACGCCAACTCAAGCGTAGAGTTAAATAGTTCAGAAGCCCTTCTCCGGGAACTGAGGGGATGTAAGCAACCACCAGAATGACAGGTGAAATCAACAGAAGGCAATTCTAGGTTTTTCCTTTCCTATTGGCTCTTAGAATTATGCATTTTGCCTAATGACGAGTTGGTGCAATTTCCCCTCTAACACTAAGTTTTTTTGTTTTTTTTTTTTTTTTTTGGTGAGGAAGATATCGCCCTGAGCTAATATCTGCTGCCAATCTTCTTCTTTTTGCTTGAGGAAGATTGTTGTGAGCTAACAACTGTGCCAATCTTCCTCTATTTTTCATGTGGGATGCCTCCACAGCATGGCTTGATGAGTGGTGTGTATGTCCGTGCCCAGGATCTGAACCCATGTACCCCAGGGTGCCAAAGCAGAGCATGCAAACTTAACCACAATGCCACCAGGCCAGCCTCTAACAGTAAGTTTTAAAACACCCAGAAGCATGACATGGATTTGACTCCATTTCCAATTTTGCCCTTGCATTCTTTTTCCTGTACAGACACATTTTATTCTCATAAGTCTCTGAGAGTCAGAAAACGTTTCAAACGGCTTCGGTATCTGTTCCATACATATCAGGTGTCCCCAAAAGAGCTCTGCAGAACCACCTTCCCTAATGTAGAGCCAGCACTGAGCTCTGTTACATCTACTTACGTACCACATATCTGGTTGCCTAATTACTTGTGTAATCTGAAGACCTTCTCTTATCAGTGATGGCATATAAACATTACTACCTGAACTTTACCAGCTCAGAGCCCCACTTGCTCATTTGGGAATCTCAGTCCCTCTCCCATTTGATTTGCTAATTATGTATGCAGGCCCACTCTGGGATACATTCACTTAGGATACATTCACTCCCAAGTTCTTTGCAAGGTGTCCTTAGAAAGAAGACTATGCTCTGCACAGCAGTTGTCTGGTAGTGGCCCCATGAGCCATTATTTTCGTTGAAGTAACATTGGTTTATAACAGTATATAAATTTCTGGTGTACATCATTATATTTCCGTTTCTATAGAGATTACATCATGTTCACCACCCAAAGACTAATTACCACCCATCACCATACACGTGTGCCTAATCACCCCTTTTGTCCTCCTCCCTCCCTTCCTCCCCTCTGGTAACCACCAATCCAATCTCTGTCTTTACGTGTTTTTTTGTTGTTGTTTTTATCTTCTGTTTATGAGTGAGATCATATGGTATTTGACTTTCTTCCTCTGACGTATTTTGCTTAGCATAATATCCTCAAGGCCCATCCATGTTGTCACAAATGGCAAGATCTCATCTTTTTTATGGCTGAGTAGTATTCCAATGTGTGTATATACAACTTCTTCTTTATCCATTCATCCCTTGATGGGCACCTAGGTTGCTTCTAAGACTTATAAAGAACTCATACATCTCAACAGCAAAAAAACTAACAACCAATTAAAAATTGAGCAAAAGATCTGAACAGACATTTTTCAAAAGAAGATATACAGATGGCCAACAGGCACATGAAAAGATGTTCAATATCACTAATTATTAGGAAAATTCAAATCAAAACTACAATGAGATATCACCTTATACCAGTCAGAATGGCTATAATTAACAAGAAACAACAAGTGTTGGAGAAGATGTGGCGAGAAGGGAACTCTCGTACACTGCTGCTGGGAGTGCAAACTGGTGCAGCCATCATGGAAAACAGTATGGAGATTCCTCAAAAAATTAAGAATATAACTACCACACAATCCAGCTATTCCACTGCTGGGTATTTATCCAAAGGACTTGAAAACACAAGTGTATAAAGATATACGCATTTCTATGTTATTTTTGAAAATTAACACATGGGATATACATACATGTGTGTGGTGGGGTAGGATGGAGAGGCGGTTGGATAGGAAGTTTCTCGTCCTGAAATCCTTGAATTGAGCAGTGTAGGAGATGTTGGAATCACTCAGGTGGCAAGGCCCTTTCTCTCACACTGCAGGGGTGTCCAGCTCCCTCGGGTCAACCGGCCAGGCTGTTTCCTAAGCTGGGTGGTTGTCAGAAACAGGTCTTTTCTCCTCGTGGGAGTTCACAGTTCAGCTGACTATAATGTCTGCCTCAGCTACTTCCAGGAAAACAGAATATGCTGATGAATGTTTTAAGCAGTTCTTTACCAAACAGTTCGTATAATTGCTCTCAAACCACACAGTCAGGGGTGAGGGTAGGGAATTGTGTAGCTTCTGCACCACATAAAGGAGCAGGGTCTCCCTACCTCGGCCTTAAGGGTATTCCAAGTGGATGCTTTCTTGTTCATTAATTCTTCCTCTTCTCTCCTCTCACCCCTTTAAAGCCCTTTCCCATCTGTGTTCCCAGCACCATCCCTACTCCCTTCCTATTCCCACCATTACTCCCAGAAATTTAACCCTCTAGCCAGGATAATGGAGTATTCCCTCCCTGTGTCAGGAAAATTCTACAATGTGGGGCCTTGGGTATCTGCTACATCTCGTGGGTTTTTTTCTTCTGTCTGGTTTTTGCTGGTCTACCAGATGAGCTCTCACTTAGAACCTGCTGGCGCTTTGGAAAACATGCTCTCCCCCCACCCTCTTCCCAGGATGCTTTCTTTTGGAAGACACTGTGCCTAATCTTTGGTACAGGTTCACATTTCTCCTTATTAACATCCCTTTGACCTTGTTTCTTGAGAATAATCCTGGCCTTGTATGTTAAAGACTCACTTGATTCCCTACATTATATTCCTCACATTAATTGGCATGAATAGCATCAAATCTAAGTCTCTTCTTTTTCATCCCCAAGTTTCTGCCTGGCCACAGGAGTTTGGATGTAGGGTGGGAGGACTTGCAGGTCAATTTTCACCGTATACCAGTATAGACTATGCTACTGGGGGGAGTGGGGGCGGTCTGTACCTTGTGCATGCACAGTAAGTTTTCACACAAGTTCTTTAGTTTTTGTCTTAGTTTGGGCCCCCCCAAAACAGACCCTGAGACAAAGATTTAAGCATAATTAGTTTATTTGGAAGATGATCTCAGGAAACACCAATAGGGGATGGAGGGGTGAGACAGGAAAGGGAAGGAAGGAAGCTGGTATGTGTGCAGTAGACTCCTGGAGCTCAGTCCCCTCTCTACCTCTGGGAGACGGTGAGGAGCTTATCAGCAGTGTCCCACACAAGGGGCAGGAAAGGTGGGTATCTATTCTCCTCTATTATTAATGAGTGCTACTCCAGGAGGGATCAACTCCCACAGCATTTCTGACAGGCCCTGCCTTCCGTTAGAAGCCAGAGAAAGCCCTCTGTGCAGAGTCATAGGTGCTTGTATAGCATGCACTGGGACAGTCAAAGCCAAGGGCAATGGGCAGGCCACTCACTCACTCATCTACTACTGCTCTATTCAAAGACATGAGTAGAAATGCATTTCTATACTTTACTGGTCTGTGACTCAGAAATGCAGAGACCCTCCTTTCCCTTGGTCAGAAACTGCTCCATGCAGTTTGATGGTGTGGTTTTTGAAATGAAAGCCCTCCCTCCTCCTGGATCCACAGAGAAGGATCTAGCAAGGAGGAAGGAAGGCTGGCTGGGATATTGGATCATCACTGATCTTTGTTTTGATAGCTCCTAAGAAAGTGGCTGGTATCTGTTTAATGAAAATAAATATTTATTAAATGGAAGAATAAATAAAGAAATTGGGATTTGAATCAAGGACACCTGATCTCAAGAGCAGTGCTCTTTTCATTTAGTTAAATCTTGACTTCATTAGGGAGTCCCTGAGCAGAGGAAACTGGAAACAGTAGCCGCCACCAATGGTGGCAACGAAAGGGTTCCCTCACTGGGAATTCTCCGCCCTAGTTGATAATGGCTTTTGTGTGTCTAAGACTGCGATCTGTAAATTGGCCTGCCAACCTAGCCAGAATGCAAAAATCCTTCTCCATTAAGGGCCATTCAAATCAGCCAAAATGTCAACACTCTTAAAAATGAATCTATTAAAAATTCAAATGCTTTGGTAACAATACAAGCATTTTCTCACATTATATTAGAAAATTTGACAATATTTGCCCATATTTATAATTGTGATGGCTTTATTTTTCAGAAATACTATGATTGTTAAGCACTGATGCATTTGTTTCTGCACTGAATAGCTTGGCTTGAGGAAAATTTTCCAATAAGAGCCAATAGCTCTTATTTAAACAAATAAAATTTGTCTAGGAAAACTGTGAATTCATCCCAAGAAGAAGGAAGCTATATTCAGCATAGGATTAGTGGTGTTTAAGTGTTTTTGTTTCTTCTAATTCTTTGTTAATTGGTTCTGGGTGGTAAGTTTCCTTTCAGGACTCATTCTGCTCCAGTGAATAACAGGTAACGGAGTTTTCACAGCGTAAATCTGCACACACATTGTGTACACATGCAAGTACACATACGCTCACTATATTCATTCATTCCTTCATTCATTGGACAAATGCTTATTTGCTGATCAATAAATTTGTCATTAAATGAAAAAACTTATTTGAAGGCCTGCAATAAGTTAACTGCTCTGCTAAAAAGGAGAGCATAGACTTCGTCTTAAGAAAGACCTTCATTCGAAACCTAGTAGCAGCCTAACAGAGTAAATTACTTCAACTCTCTAAGTTTCAGTTTCTAAATCTGTCAGATTGTGATAAATAATACTTATCTCATGATTGATGAGGGTTAAATTAGATAAGACGTGAGTAAATTAACATTTAATTCTATGAATGACTCTATGAGGTTGATATTGCTATGCACATTTTTGTAGAGCAGGCAATCAAGATTCTTCCAAATATGATTCCCCCAAGTTGCACAGAATGGCATCTATGTAGCTAACACATGAGGCCACGTTCTGATTTATATATCTGACATCTGGCTCTAAAGTTTTCAGGGTTATGTAGAAGTAGCAAGAAGCTTTCTCTTATCTCAGGGTGACACTACAATTGTTCTTATCAGGTAAGAGACATAGAATCTCTTTTTTATCAATTAGCTATTCATTAGGGTTAGCAAACTTTTATTGATTGGTAAAGGAGTGTATAGGCAGTTAAAAAGGGGTGGTAGCAACTTACTGTTAACTGCAAAGCAGAGGATGCTTAACAACACCCCTGAAAGTATTTTCATTTATTTCTGTTGAGTTTTGTTAAACATCCAGCCTCACAGCCTAGGAAGGCTGTTTAAATATTTGAGCTGGAATTGGTTGTGCTATTTTGACATAGTTGTGCTTTTGCAGAGTATCAATGATCACATGGGTTGGTTGTCCGTTTGATGAACTTCTTGCATGAGTGGTGTTGACAGTCAGACTATTCCTTCAAGTGCATGTTTGGCTTCATGAGCGTCATTTTGTAATATATTGGGGTAAACATTTTTCTTTGTGTGTGTGGAAACACATTTCTAAAATCACAAAGGAAAGCGGTGGGAATATATGATATTCACATACAAACATTTATTTTATAGACAACTTTTCAGAAACATTTAGTGCACAAAGCCAAGTAGAGATATATATTGATTAGGCTGGCTGGTTCCCAGGGTGGGAGAACTTGATTCCTCTCCCGTAAATTCACTATTCTCTTTCAAGTTTCAGGATTTTCACCGGGAGCATTTCTCCCGGGGTTATAAGATCCTTGCCACCTATGTGGGCATGGGCAAAGAAGAAAAAATATAATAAAGGAAGACAGAAGCATGTACAGAATATTTTGAAGACAGAATTACAAAGCATAAACAATGTTTACCTTTGATATCTTTTTTATAAGAAATCTAGGAGAAATAATCTTTGTATTCTTTTCTTCAATTTTTGACCTACTTTTGCCAAAGGAAGGAGGATAGGGCAACAATGAGATGGGGTTTAGAGCCTGGCCCACCTGACCTCCCCTCCTCCCTTCAGTTGTCGTCTGTGTGGCCTGAAGGAAGTCCCCTACAGTCCTGAGTCTCAGGCTTACCACCTCAAGAATGAGTGCAGTTACAACTGTGTAGAGTTGTGAAGATTAAAGAAAATGGATGTAAAGTACCAGGAAAACAGAAATTAATAACTGCCAGCTATTTTTATTTTTTAACAGGTTATTATAGCCCCTGGGAAGGCAAAGTATCTAGTAGTTAGAATACAGTATTAGAAGTGGGCAAGGCGCTAAATTCTGCTTTTAGCTTTACTATTGACTCACTGCATACTTGGCATTAGTAATGTACCTTCTTATTTGTGCTATTTAATTTAAAATTACATGGAAAATATGATGTTGTAATTTGGTGATAATAACATAGCCAAAGTGTTTTCAGAAAGGAATTTGGAGATAATGTGGGAGGGAGCAGATCATGCAGAGCCTTATTGACTGTTGTGAGGACTTTGGCTTTGACTGTTACCACTTCAGGGCTTTCAGGAGAAGTGTACAGTTATACGAATTATGTTTTTAACTGACTGTTGTGACTGCTGTGTCAACAGCAGCCTATGGGGTGGGGGTTGGGGAGAAAGGTAAGGAAGGAAGCTGAAAGACCTGTTGGGTGGATACTGCAGAGATCCAGATAAGAGTTGACGGTGTCTCGGATCAGGATGGTTGCAGTGGAACTTTTGATAAGTAATCATATTCTTGATATTTATTCAAGGTAGAGACAACAGCACTTGATGGATTGGCTGTAGGGTGCAAGAGAAAGAGAGGAATCTTAACGTCTCCTTCACACTTCAAAATTTTGGCCTGAGTAACTGGAAGGATAAAGTTGCCATGGACTGGGATGAGGAGAACTGTAGTGGAGCAGATCTGGGGTGGAAGATCAGGAGTTCAGTCTGGGACATGTTGCATTTTAAAATGTTTATTTAATTCTAGGTAGAGATGTCAATTAGGCTGTTAGAGATATGAATCTGGAGTTAGAGATATAAATCTGGAGGTCAGACTGGAGATATAAATTTGGAAATCATTTGCATAGGTGGTATTTAAAGCCATAGACTGGATGAGGTCACCAAGGAAATAAGTGTGATAGAGAAGAGAGGACCTAGGGCTGAGCCCTGGGAAAGTTTACTTCATTAAATGATGTCTCCCAAAAATTAAAGGAAAGGCAGCATTAGTCAAAAGACTCTATATCTACATTTGATCACTTTTGTGACCTGTAACTGTGAAACGTATGTCTTCCTGCTTTTGCTAGGCTTCTGCAGAAAAAGAGTATGGTAAACACCAGGTGAAATTTCATCTTTTTTAGTGTCTCTTAACTGTCATGGACTTGCGTCTGGAATATATAAAGAATGTTCTGATTGTGGTGGTGGTTACATTACTGTATACATTTGTCACAACTCATAGAACTGTATACCAAGAAGGGTGAATTTTACTATATAAAATTCAATCACCTTGATTTTTAAAAAAATAATAACATTTCTTTACACTAACAATACACAACTGGAAAAAAATCAGAAGAAACAAAAAACCACATGGCTTCACAGTGTTGAACTATTGGGAAACTACCTCAAAAAGTCAAGAGAAAGCCAGTTACCATACTGAAGTCCTTCCCAAGGGCTGGGCAGGTGGTAGAGAGTCAATAAAGTCCCCTTTCATTTGCTGCATCCAGGAGCACTTTGAACAAAGCCAGTGATGCACTTGCTGTAGACCGTTGGACAGCACACTCGCCTCGGTGAAAGATGACCCAGCCTAATGTACTATAAAGTGTCAGCACACAACAAGCTTGTTGTATTTTTAGATCCCAGACTCAGAGACACCATGTATGATATTTTCACCCGGGGTGAGGTTGACCTAAAACACCACAGGCAGATTCTCTGGAGTAAAAGATTTTTAACTACATGTCAGCAATGATTAGTTACAAAGGGAAAGAGAACTTGCCCCATTTGACACTAAATGACAGAACAATGCGACAAAAGCCAAAAACAGGAAAAAAAATCAGTCTTCAAGACAAGAGGCTGATCCCCAGTAGTGTTAGGGACAAGTCTTTTGATTACGTCTTTTGTCCCACGAATAATAAATCCCTACCCTCAAAAGGCTTTCTAGGCTAGTCTCCTAGATTTTGGCCTGGTGACCTCCAAAGTACAATTTGCAGAGTTGAAGGAATCTGACCTGCATTTAATATGTAGTTTCTATCTATCTCTGCAAAGTGTATTCTGGAGAGGAAGCCAGAGAATCTCGTTATCTCCTATAAATCAGGTACAGCACAGACAATGTGTTCTACAGCTTTTTAAAGACCTGAATAATGGGTTAAAACCGTGATTAGTAAAGATGCTCTTTTAAACCTCTTGACTTAGGCTTCTAGCCAGGCTATTAATTGTAATGTTGGCTTTCTGTGAAGCTTCAATCGCAATAATAATGTACCATGCAAGGCTTTCTAGAGCTAAGCATGCAGAGACATCAGACAGGGTCCCTGCCATAAGGGCTGGCATCAGGGTAGGAAGAAGTAAGACTTAATAATAAAATAATGATGATGATGGTAGTGGAATTCAAAGTAGCACGTGCTAAATCACAAACGTGTAGAAGGAAATAGCAAACACAACAGAGGCAGCGCACTGTAAAGAGATGTTTGAGAATCGAATGGTTCTGCCCTTGAGTGCAAGTTCCATTCCTTTGTAACTGTAAAACACTGGACAACTCATGTAACCTCTCTAAGTCCCAATTCCTTTATCCAGAGGAAAAGAGATAGTTACAGATTCTACTGCTTAGACTTGTGAGAATTAAGGGAGATCGTGCCTATAAATGTTTAAGTACAGTACGTGGCATAGGAAGCACTCAATGTGTTAACGATTGGGTAGTAGAGGTAGAAGAAGTACCAATAGGTTTAGAAAAAAGCAGCTATTTCTGCAGTGGTGTGTCAAGTGTGCTCTCAGGAGGAGGTCCTATCTGGAGCTATAAATTTGGGAGTATAAATAGTACTCAAAATCATGGGGGTGGAGTGAGATCAGCTAAGAAGAGAATGTAGATATAAAAGAAGATAAGGCCTATCATGGAGTCCTCCAGCGGTCCAAAGTTTAGAGGTTGGGCAGAGAAGGGGCACTAGGGTTGGAATTTTTTTTCTTTTTTTCTTTTTCATTCATTTTAGAGTTTACGTCTATAACATTTAAAAATTCCCCACAAACATCACAATAATGGAATTAGGCCTCCGCCTAAATCCCAACAGGTATCTCCACTCACTTTCATTTCTGTCATTATTAATGGAATGTGAAAAAATAGGTTAAATAAACTTGTGTTGGCTTATGTAATTTTAGTCCAGGTCTCTATTGTCAAAGTAAAGGGTTGAAGCAATTATCTGGATAATTCAGGCAGAACCTACCAGGCCCTTGGGACTCCTCTCTCCTTCTGCTACTTTTGCTTGAGTAACCAGGGAATCACTTCAATCCTTTTTCTGCTCACGTAACTCTGGTCTTACTATGTCTTTAACCATTGGACCTTGTCACTGAAATAAATATATCATATTGGAAACATATACCAGTGAGGGAAGGCTCTCTCATTTCACGTGTGGATGTATTTTATTTCCATACGGACTATGCTGTGAGCCAGTGCAGGAGGCAGATCCAAAGTGTGAAGGATAAATGAAGGCAGACAGTCAGAAACTGAGTCCTTGTCAGTTTGAAAGGAAATCAAGCTCTCTAAAGGTGAAGGAGTTGAGTTTTCTCGACAAGAGCCTATATTATCATTTATTGTTATTTATGGCTCTTTGGGAGAACAGCAAGAATACTAAAATAAAGGAGAACATTTTAACCCATGTCACAAAACACCACAAGAATTTGTAGCCTCCTCATTAGAGATATTTTTCTAATCAAGAAGCAGCACTTTAGCCCCGTGAAAAGGGAGGTGAGGGGGGAGGGGTGTTTTTGATGAGAAAGCCTGGAAAATTTTACTTGCTTAAATGCCCAGGTTGGGATAAATAACAGCAGAGTAAATGAAAATCTCACCAGCAAAGGATGCCCTCCCTTTTATATGACTGAATATAAGTCCATGGAACTTGTAGTTGTGCCCAAATAAAGATAAGCCACCAGCTCTAACTCAGCATTGACCAAGCCTGTCGGATCTTATCTTAATGAGGCATAGATCCTAGGACAGGAGAGGAACAAAACGGAGCTGTGTGATAAGGTACACGGTGCAGTAATTGGATCAAGCTGAGGCAGTGGTGGTCCTTAACAGCAGCTGTGGGTACAAATGAAAGGGCTGTCACTTGCAAATAATTTGCTATGTTTCAGTTTCACTTTTGTCCATGGAGTTGTGTGTCAGGAGAAAAGTCTGAAAGCATAGATTCTCCTTCTCCACTTGCCTTCCAGAATATTCGTCTCTAATCACACTTCAGCAAATTTAACAACATGGCAAATCTTGAGATGTTTGGAATTCTTTATTTACGTGAATATAATATATTTTCTCAGATCTTATAAACTTATTCTACATCCAGTAAATTCCCTATGTTATTAGCATAGTGTTACAATTTGCATTGCATTTTCCATGATTTGCCAGTGTTCCCAAGAAATGTAGGTAAATATTGACATCATATGCTAAGAAATGAGCCCTGTAGAGTAAACAGAGGTCTTGTTGCCATTAAAGAAGCATTTAGCCTCCGTGATTCACAGCAATCTTACAACAGTTACATAGACATTGTTTCGGTAACCTATTGCTTTGTAACAAACCACCCAAAAACTTAGTGGCTTAAGCAATAATTTATTATTTCTCATCATTCTACAATCTGGATTGGGCTCAGAGATGTGGTTCTTCCACTCCATCTGGTGTCTGCTGGGATTGGACCTTGGCTGGGATGTCTGGAACAGCTGGGGGCTGGTCAGGCGTCTTTCTCCACATGGCCTCTTTATGTGGTGAGCTTGGGCCTCCTAAGATATCGTGGTTTCAGAGAAGTCTGACTTCTTACATGGTGCCTGCTTCCAAGGAGGATGCAAAAGCTTCTGGTCCCCTTTAGGCCAGGGCTTGTCCCATAACATCACTTCTGCCACATTGTACTAATTAAAGCAAGTGACGTGTCAGCCCAGATGCAAGGCTGGGGAAGTAGCTTCACCTCTTCGGAGATGAAGAAGCACCATGTGTGTCCAGGGAGGGAAGGAATTGATGGTGGTCATCTTTAGGGGCTTTAGAGATGCCTCCTGACTGCTCTGGTAGGGACTGAGGATCATTGGATGATGGATTCATTGCTTGTACATTGTTTATTTCTAGTTTAGAGCATATTATTTCAGAGATACAAGGAACTCTAGACATCATTTAAAATAGTGTTTTTCAAACAATTTTATGGTTATCCACAGTAGGAAACATTTTATATCATGATTCAGTATATATACAAAACAGAAGTTATAGAAGTGTATATGTGTATTTCTGATATATCCTGCTACCAGTATACACATAACAATAGTTTCATGCAACAATGTTGACCCTTAATATGTGCACTGAACTCTGATGTTTTTCATACTGTTTCATTTCAAAGAAATCTGGTCTTGACCCATGAAATTGATTTCATGACCTACCAATGGGGTAGCATTGTGATTTGAAATATGTCAATCTAATCCTATTTACTCATTTTCAGATGAGGTTGCTGAGGATTCATGAGGTTGGACAATTTGTTAGGCAGAGGCAGAACTAGAATGCAGGCCTCCTGACTCAGAGGCTAATGCTTCACCACTCACCACACTGCTGTTATAGACGCAGAGTAAGGTAATCTAATGTGAGTGATTTATTTTATTTAGTTTATACTTTCTCATTCTAGTCTCCACAAAAATATAAATGAGGGATTTTTTTTTTTTGGTGGAGAAGATTGTCCCTGAGCTAATATCTATGCCAGTCTTCCTCCCTCTTGTATGTGGGACACCACCACAGCATGGGTCCCACAGTATGAGCAGTATGTAGGTCCACGCCTGGCATCCGAACCCTCAAACCCCGGGCCGCCAAAGTGGAGCACATAAACCCAACCACTATGCCACCAGGTTAGCCCTCAGGGATTTTTTTTAAAGCATTTTCTTTCTCATTTGCCTACAACTTAACCGTGCTTAGTATAATTCTTCAAATGTGAGCATTAACTCACAGCACTTGCAAGCAAGCACAGAAAGCATAACCTATTCTCTGCCCTCAGACTTTTTTGGTAGTTTGCCTCCTTCATGACCCTAGGAAGTATAAAAGACATAAAAGTCTATAAAGTCATCGTATTTACTTATTAATGCAAAGAAGAAGTTTTTCCTGACTTTAGTGCTGTGAAGATCCAGAGCAGTTTCCTAAGGGAGGTGATAGAAACATCCACAGGAAATTTTGAGGAATAGGGCCGTCTTCCAGGAAGAGTTTTAGTGTATTTCTGCCTGGAACCATAGATTGACTAGATGACCTATGAATCTACATCATTACTCACCTCGGTTTAGTGGTGTTATGGGGCTGCATTAACTGATGGTCCAATTAGCTTTCTGACAATGAAACTGCTTATTAAGTAAACTAAACTATCTCTAAACAGGGACCTGCAATTGTTAGTGCAGAGCTGTATAGCTGTGCCTCTGGTTCTTCTTGTATCTTGATATTCTACCACAGCACTATCCAATAGAAATATGACGTGAGCCACATATATGGCACTTCTAAATTTTTTCGAAACCACATTGAGAAAAGTAGAAAGAAATAGGTAAAACTAATTTTTCAACTTTATATTTTGAAATAAATTTAAACTTATAAAAAAGTGGCAAAAATAGCAGAGCATTCCCATATACATTTCACCCAGCTTCTCTTAATGTTAGTATCTTGCATAACGACGGTAAATTATCAAAACTAAGAAATTAACATTCCTACAATACTATCAACTAAACTAAAGACTTCATTTGAATTGGTGAAATTAATTAACCCAATATTTCCAAAATATTGTTTCACCATGTAGTCAATAGAAAAAATTATTAACATGCTATTTTACATTCTTTGTTTTGTACTAAACCTTCAAAATATGGTGTGTGTTTTATAATTACAGCACATCTCCATTCAGTCCAGCCACATTTCAAGCACTCAGTCGCCATGTGGCTGGTGGCTACCATGTTGGACAGTGCGGTCCTGCTGTAACAACGCAGAGATGAGCTGTCATCAACATCTACTTATTCTGGTGTGATTAGATGTCGGGTACTGAGTCCATGGAGCATTGGTGGTAGAGGCAGTATAGGCTGCTGTTAAGAGCACTGGCTTAGAGGTCAGGCAGAGTAGAATTCCAGCTCTATTTTCCCCATGATTAACCTACTCTCTCTGCCTCTCTCTCTTTCGGTATTTATTTTAGGGTTCTTTCTTTTGCTTAATTTTGTGTATTTGTAATCATAGTGCAGGTATGATGCACTTAACTTTCTCTATACTGTTAAGTTTGCTGCAGAATCTGAAAGACTGTTTATGTAAAAGGTATAGTTACCTAAGGTATTTTTAAAATATTTATAAATATCTCTGAAATAAATATTTTTAAAATCAGTGAATCAGGTTGCATGTATTAGTTAGAATAAAATTTACTTATTTCTTGTTACAAAATGAGGTGGCAAGCTCACGGAGATGGTTAGATGTGTTAAAGAAAACTTTCAATGGTAATAATAAGAGCTAACATTTCTTAAGCTCTTATTATGCAGAATCATTGTGTGAACCCAGCAATATGACTCCAGAGTTCTGTCTTAATACCCTACACTGTCTCCAGTAAAGGTTTTTGTTTTTTAAATTTCTGAGTGTAGTATAAATCAGTTGTTAAAATCCTGACACATACAGAGAATCAGTAAACCACAATGGTGACTGTACCAAACTTGTAATTGTCTTTGGGAAGTTGTATATAAATGATCCTCCCTCACTCCCTCCCTTCTTCCTTCCCTCCCTCTCAGTCTTCCTTCCTTCCTTCCTCCCTTCCTTCCTTCCTTCCTTCCTTCCCTCCCTCCTTCCTTCCTCCCTCCCTCCCTTCCTTCTTTCCTTCTCCTCTTTCTTCCTTCCTCTTTCCTTACTTTCCTATATTTCTTACACTTACTTTGTTATCATGTGACCATTTTGTCCAATTTGTCTAATTTTTTATGTTATAGATGCAGTTTGAAGAATGAATTACCTTGAACTTTCAAAATGAAGACTAATAGCTCATTGGTATATTTAAAAACATTCTATTCACAGTGCAGTGGTCACAAACAGACTGAATTCTGGCTCTTATATTTGCTAGATATATTCCTTTTGAGCAACTTAACCTCTTTGAATCTTGATTGCCTTATTTGTAAAATGAGAATAAAAAAATGTCTTCCCTCTTGGGTTGTTTTGAGGATTAAAAACATAATGTATGTAAAGCTTGTACTACAGCACATGCTTTACACACATAGTCCACAGAATGAGTGTTCAACAAATGGTTGCTAACTGTCAGTCCAAGACCTCAACCTACTTGAAGCTGGGGGATGGGCTGAGGACTAAGGACTAGTACAGCAAGAATGCAAGAAGAAAGAGTACTTTAGCTTTTAATTAGCTAAATGTTATTTTGTGTTGAGATGATCATTTTGAAATCCAGACTTTTTAAGCAAGATAAAACTTTTTCCCCCGTTCTTTTATCTCCCATTTAACTTTTCAAGAACCAAATCTAGAGGATTTCAAGCATGGTGTTTCTTTTGTTACTTAAAAAGGATTGCTCATCTACCTCTGCCAGCTAGGCCATGAGACTTGCTGCCCTGGCGTGGAAGGAGGCCGTGGGGAAAAGGAAATGGGAAACCAGAAGTTAGCCTGTTCTTTTCCAGGAGGATTTGGGGAAGGGACAGACTGAGAAAGAGTGAGGAGATCTTCCTGCCCCACGGTTGGGTCCACATCTCATTGGCACAAGGAAGCTTAAGAATCACCCAAATAATTTTGGGATCTTGAGAATGTGAGTGCTAATGGCATGTGTGGGGAGGGGCTGCAGGCTCTTATAACAATCCCAACCTTTACGATGGGTCTCTGCCCAACTTCTTTTAGAAGTGATGGCGCCATCATTCTTAGGGATGAGGCTGGAGGAGCATTACCGGCTCCCTTTGGCATTTGTAAGGCTTAGAGGAAATGGCCTGGTGTGGGAATGCAGAGGTACTGAGAGGCCAGAAGACTATCAGAGGTTGGGATGAGGAGGCCATAGAGCAGGGGACTCCAAGATGGGCATGAGAAGAATGGATTTAAACGGTTGGGGCCATGGACTCTGGCAATGAACAGCAGAATCTCAAACAAAAAAATAGGAGAGAGGCTGGCCCGGTGGCAGTGGTTATGTTCGAGTGCTCTGCTTTGGCAGCCTGGGGTTCACAGGTTCAGACCCCAGGCCCAGACCTATACACCAGTTATCAAGCCATGCTGTGGCAGGCATCCCAAGTATAAAATAGAGGAAGATGGGCAGGGCATGGATGTTAGCCCAGGGCCAATCTTCCTCAGCAAAAAGAGGAGGTTTGTCAACAGATGTTAGCTCAGGGCTAATCTTCCTCACCAAAAACAAAGAGATAGAAGTATTATACCTCTGCAGCTCGAGTTCATGGAGCAGAACAGACAAGACCATTTGTAACAGAGGACACTGGGTTATTTGTAGACTGTCTTCCCACCACTACCACTAGGTCACATTAGCTACATTCTTCCACATACTCTGACAACATTTTTACATGTAGCAGGGGAAGGATAAGAGTTTGAAATACTGAAAAGAGACTGTTAGCCCAGAAGAGACTGAGCTATTTTAAGGGAATAATTAAACTATTGGATCTGACTAAGTTTACCAGATTGGATTAAAATTTATTTTCTCCTCTATTAACTGGTGGTGTGGGTGTGTATGTTTGCATGATTGAGAAGGATGGGAGTTTCCTTTTGATGACATGGGTGGAGATTGTGAGAAGAGCACATTTTTGGAGGGGAAGATCAAAAGTAATTATTAGACATCTAAATGGAAAGGATGAGTAGGCATTTAGGTATGTGAGCCTGAAATTCAGAAAAGAAGGTTGTGCTGGAAAGAAAAATGTAGGAGTTATCAGCAAATAGACGGTGTTTTTGTGCCAGGGCATGGCTGGCCCTCCACAATTTAAGTGTTTGAAGAACATATACCTCTCACCAGTTGTCTTTTGGCAACCGTCACATGTACAGCTGGGGCAGGGGCATGGAAGCTTAACTGATTCCCCTTTTTCCTTGATCATAAGCCTAAGGAAAATGGAAAAGTGGCAGTGAACTTGGGTGACTTAGAGGGTGTGTACTGAAGCTGAGTAAGAAATTCTTGACCAGCCCTGTGGTCTAGTGGTTCAGATTCAGTGCTGTCACAGCCAGGGTTTGTTTCCGATCAGGGAACCACACCACCCGTTTGTCGGTTGTCATACTGTGGTGGCTGCATGTTGTTGTGACGCTGAGACCTATGCCGCCGATATTTCCAATACCAGCAGGGTCACCCATGGTGGACAGGTTTCAGTGGAGCTTCCAGACTAAGACAGTCTAGGAAAAAGGACCTGACCACCCACTGCCGAAAAAATTGGCCATGAAAACCCTAAGAACAGTAACGGAGCATTGTCTGATATTGCACCAGAAGGTGAGAGGATGGTGCAAAAAGACTGAGCAGGGTTCTGCTCTGCTGAACACAGGGTCATTAGGAGTCAGAATTGACTGGACAGCACTAACAACAACAAAACAGAATCCTTAGATGTATGCATGGTTGCCCATAAGGAAGGGAGAAAGACAAGTCTGCCCACGTTTCCCAAAATCTGCCCAGAAGGAATAGTGAGGACACTATTTGCACATCATCTAGGGTGATATTTTGAAAAGGAAAGTCCTATCCTTCTGTAGCCTCTTGGTTTAGTACAAAGGCATGAGAAGAGAAGACATGAAAGGTCCTCTGCCTCTGACTGAACGCTAACAAAAGCCACTTGCCTCCTACTGTTTCTACCTCTTTACCTTCCAAAAATAACACCTTTGAGAGCTGGGCCTGAATATCTATCTGTCTGTTGGGATTTTCCCCATCCTTGTGTCCTATTCTGACTTTATTACGAGGAGACGTTTAAAGCATGTAACTCGCCTTCCCTTCCTTCCATTTGTACCATCCGTGGGTACCTCTACTTCACACATCCATCTTCCCTGAGTGTGTTCAGACATGATAGTGGAAATGCTTTATTTCACGTCACTGGAGATGGAGACCATCTTCCCAAGTAGATGCATGTGAACCGATCTTCTTTGCGTTGCTGATGTAATATGAAATTCCCACTCTGTTGGAGGTGGTGGCAGGTCCGCTGTCATATCTGACTTGTTTTCAGTTGCTGTTTCTGCAGAGTCTATCTTGTTCATGAAACAAATGTAGTCTCCTTTTCTGAGAAGCCCAAACAAAGTACAGGAGAAGGTTAGTAATAATAATGGTAGTAATGATATTAAGTATGCTAATATAGATAGCTACCATTTGTTAAATAACTTCTAATGTACTGGGTTACTATATTGATTTCTTTGCCTGCCTTATCTCAGATCCATGTGAAGTGGAGATTGGGAGGCCATGGATGTAGTAGGTAGGGCCAAGCTCTGCAGTCAAACTGTCTGGGTTAAATTTTGGCAGCATCGTTCATCACTGTGTGATCTAGGACCCCTTTTGCCTTGATGTTTTCATCTGAAAAATAAGAATAATAACAGCGAGGATAATAAGAGTACCTACTGCATAGGGTGGTTTAATGGACTAAATTTGATAATATAAAGAGACTAAATTTGACATATAAAGAAACTAGAAAAACACTTGGCACATAGTAAGTGATCCATAAATATCAGCTTTATAAATATCAGTATTACATTTGTCCTCTTGTCAAAGATGAGAAAAATAAATCAAACATAAGTGATCCAAAACTACACCATGATAGGCGGTATGTCTAAACTAAAAGTCAGATTTATTTATAAATCATCCAGGGATCCAAAGGCCAAAAGAGCCCCATCAGAGATTTCTGACATTTGTACATAAGTCATTAGCATTTCATTCTAATAGAGATGGCAGTAAACACATCATGTGCTGTGTCGTATGAGTACATGTTATACTGCTCTCAAGAGAAGAGCACAGCATTCCCATTTTCCTTGACTAGTTCAGGTGGTGCTGATCCAGATGCAAACTAAAATAACAACAACAGTCACAACAAAAAGCCCTGCAGCTGTGTGAGAAGGTCAGCATACCTGACCACTACCACATCAGTTCCTGAGCTGCAGAGTCCTGACTTTACAGTCGAGCCTGTGTTTGTAAAAGTACTTTGTGAACTTTAAATCTCTTATAATTATTATCCAGGGATGTCTATTGTGTGGGTACCAATACCTAAGAATTTTGGTGCCATCTGGGTAGAAATAAAAATCCCCTGAAAGTTGATGTTATAACTCCCAATGCATTTTTCCTCTCTCTTTTTCTCGGTTCTAATGTTGACAACCGCCCACATGGTATTCACTGGTTCTCAGTGTAGCCCACAGAAATGCCAGCTGGCTGCATGCCAGTGTCAGGAGGATGAGATTGTCGAGAGCGTCCTCAGAGCAAAACCTTGTCAACGATAAGCATTGTTTCTGAATCTGAGATATTTTTCTTTTTCTGTCCCTTTGCTTTCTCTTCCCACCTGGGAGTGGGACCCAGAATGGGTTACTAATTATATTGTGGTAGCTGTGATTCCTAACAACACCAGTCCTCATATTTATGCAGCATCACTCACTGAGCTGTACCAGCTAACATGTGGAGATCGGCTGAGGCTGTCAGCACGCGCATGCAGCATCGCAGGAAGTCTGCTGTGCCTCCTAGAAGTTCCAAGCTGGCTTTTTAAAATATGATTTCTTTTCTCCAAACCTGTCCAATCCACGACATCCAGAGAGAAATATGACAAAAACACAAAATACACCTCCTGCCTGTTTTTGACAATTACAACAATCTTTGTCTTAAATTAACAGAAATGCTAAATTTTCCTGTTTGAGAATCAAAGACCACCAAAATTGAAACACAAGCTTTTGCAAACCCAAGACCTTTCTTCTATCCTGATAACAACTTCTCAGGTAGAAACACACACTCTAAGGAATATTCTCCAGTTTGGAATCTGGTTTTGTGTATATTGGATTGCTGATCAGAGCAATAAATGAAGGAACCTTGCAGAGTGCACACTTCCTAGACTGTATAAAAACATGTTATCTTTTACTCAACAGGCATAATGCTTTAAAAATTTTAAAATAGGCGTTAGGACATATTTTGACTTCTGAAATGTCCCTTAGATTTTTCCCAAAATCTAAGGGATTCTGATTGTATGTATTTTGCACTTAATGACAATACATGATGAGCCTTCAACCCGTGTGTGATGTGTATATACCATTATAATAGCTCTATGTGTTACTGTGCTTATATTAATCTGCCAAGAATCAGTTCACTGACTTAAGATTTCTTTAGAGAAAGATGGAGTTAGGATTCCTGGGCTTGTCATTCCAGGTGTCTTTGGTTTACGTTAGGTGCTACGATAGTTCAGAATACTATTTTATCGCATGGGGTGCATGGTCCCCTACCAAGGCTCCCAGGGGTGCCAAGTTGGATTCCAAGTGGCTCTGGATTTGGGAACAACAACAGAGGAGAGGGATTGATCAATGCCCCTCTTCTGCCATAGACCTGAGGTTTCCTTGTGCCTGCAACTCCTGACCCAGGGCTGTCCAGTAATTATTTACGATGCAACTATGGCTTGGAATATTTAAGGTGTTATCACTCTGGGTGTATTGTGCATTTCTTTGGTAGAACAAAAGATGAGTTGGTATTTACTGAGCACTGTGTTCTAGGCATGTTCTAAGGGCTTTACATGTGTTAGTCCACTTAATCATCACAGCAATCTTACAAAGTGGCATTATTATTATCCCGATTTTCAGATGAGGAAACTAAAACACAGCAAGGTTACATGATTTTCCTAGGGTCACACAGTAAGTGGCGGAGGGGAAACAGGCCCAGGTCTCCCACTCCAGGCATAGTGTTTTTAACCACTATGGCCATAGACTTTGAGAGATAGCTTTTTTGTAGAAGTAGCAGTGAGGGAATTTTCCAGTATCAGATTAATCCTGAGGAGAAGCAAGAAATCTCTGATTTATGACACATAAACTTCCTGGCTTTTCAGGCTACCTTGCCCTGTTAGTAATAGACTCTAGGATTCTTTAATTTGGGGAAAATCCTAAATTTATTGTAGCTACACATTTTCTCCTTTGCAACAAAAATATTCTGAATGTGGGACGTACTGGGAGCACACGAAGAAATTGCAAATAGTAAGAAGTATGATCATAAACATTCCCTCAACACATGTGGTGGTAATAGAATAGATGTTTCCAGAATTGGTATCATCTACAGTTTTAAGCCTTACCTAAGACATAGGGTTCCACTCCAGGAATGTAGTGTTCACTACAGTTAAATCATTTGGCGATGTATTCAGAATAAAGAGCACTGCTGTGCTCTTCTATCAGGAGGAGTTTGGGTGTCACATTTGTTGGCTTCACTCACAGTTATAGGACATTTTCTGTAAATGCATTGCACGGTGCATTTGATCAAGGACTAGACATTTCAAAGGATGCCTTTGAGTAGAATGTTTTGATTTGCTCCTAGCAGGTCTAGCCCTGCCTCACAATGATGAAACAAGTTTTGGGTCCCCTGAGTTCTGAGCTGTTGCAAACATTTGAGGTGGTACTGAGTGACTGGGATTCCCAAGGGACCTACTGAAATGAGGGCCAGTTGAAACTCTACCTTTGGAGACCCGTGTGAAGACTTTACCTTGGTCTGTGGCTGGACACAGGAGGTGGATGAGCCATTGGCTCATTTGTTTCAATCTGTTCCATATCATTCCACATCACCCATTCCACATAAACACAATCTTAGTAATATTAAGAGCATTCTATTCTTGGCCTTAACCAGACAGTGAGTCCTTCAGATGTTCAGTGTTACTTCCTGATTATTTTCATAGTTGCTCCACAAAAAAAATCATTAGCCACATTTGTGCATGATTTGGTGGATTCTCCTGCTTGTTGTGATACACTTAGAATCCTAGAGCAGCTCTGCAAATGAAAGGGTGTCCAAGGAGAGACTCTACATGTTAGGATAATTCACTAACTAATGGTTGCACTGCTAATTTGATTTTGCTGCTGATCAGAGATAGGAAGAGAATTGTAATTGAAATGTATTGCAACCAATTTGTAAATGTTGGTACACATTATCCATCATTGTTATGCTATTATGCTATTAACATAAATTATCACATAGAGGTAATTTAAAACTGTTAACTGACACAGGTATATCTTATTCCTGGTGATAATTGCACATAAAAGAAGGAGGTCACGCTAAACGTTGCGTGGTGTTATTGCATGGACTATTGATGGACAGTAGTGATTAAGCGATGTTAGCTTTGAAAAATTACTTTGTTCCTAGCATTTCTACTGATTTTCTGTTATACATGAATTTAAGATATCATATTCAAATAAGCAATAGATTTTTCTTAAGAACACACTTTTGGGGCTAACTTTTCTAAGTCACTTTTCTGCTTTATACTAATCTAACATTGATTTTAATGAGCTTTGGTTTCCCATTTTTTAGCTTCATACTCGGTTATAGGACATTTTCTTTAAAAAGTTAGAAAACACTAACTCATTACTAGTGAATTCTTGGTTGACTACATGAACTCCCAATTCATTTCTATATTGATGAATTGTGTCCTATCTTCTTAAGCAAATTAGGAACAAAAAATAATAAGCTTATTCTTCAGGAGGTGAGTATTCACTTTGACAGAGGGAACTGGATATGTGGGCAGATTCCGTGTTGAGGCTATGTTACTGTGAAGAAAGATTTTCTGTTTTTCTGTGGAGTCTATCAGATTATGCACTGTATGTGGCCTTTGGGATATAACTAATGAAAAGAAAACTAAGATCAATTCTATGATGGGAGATAAAGCCAGATGAGGAACATTGGATTTCCAAGATTTAAGCTTTGAAGATCTTAAATGCTTGAAGCTTCTCAGCTAGAGGTTAGGTTGTCAATGGATATCACAATGAAAATACTGGACAAGTATCATGCCTGGAAATGTTATATGAGATCTTACAACAACTGGATGTCAAGGACAAAACGTAAAATGACAGATGGGCCCTTAACAGAATAATGTGCTATCATTTCATCACGTCCCAAAGGGTTCCATTAATTCTAGGACTGTTGAGTCTATGAGAGTCATATGTTACAAGTATTTATGAGATAGAGATGACACAACATATGTGGCATTCTGAAGCTGTGAAATGGGAGGCCTAGACTGATTCCTTGGTGCTCAGGTCGGAAAATAATTGCACATAAACTTATAGAGAACCTGCTATCATAATTCTTTGTTATTCTCAACTGTAGAGTGCTAAATGCCAAGTCAGGACATAGTGGAGATGTTTCTAAGTGATAAGTTCTAAAATAATCATGAAGGATGAAAGACGTATATCATCAAAATTACTCTTGAAAATCTCAGGAAGTTGCCATATCAAAGATGGAGACACTATCTCAGTGAATCCAGCACTGCCGGCTTTATTCCCAGGTTGGGTAGATCAGCATTTCTGTGTGTACCAGAGGTGGTGGGTGCCTTCTATTTAGGGCCATGACGCAACAGAAGTATATTTCTGTAAGCACTGGAATCTGAGTCAACATAGCAAGGATATTCACATGATGAGGGGCATGTAAGAACTGGGGCTGATCAAAGGGACAGATTTTCATATTCTCACACTCCATCTACAATTCTTTCTGAGGTATACATGCACTGAGTGAAATGGCCAAAATCTCTGGTGTAGTTGTATTATTTGAATGGTTCTCTCTCGCTTTCTTCCTCTCTTTGCTCCCTCTCCTTTCTCTTCCTCTTTCTTCCTCTTCTTTCTCTCCCTTCCCCTACTAACTCTCAATAATTAGCATTATTTAATACCACCCTGACAGTCTCCTTGAAACGGAATAGAAACTTCAAGGCTTTTTATTTTTAACTTATACGTGGTCTGTTCTCAGCTCTAAGATCTCTAATTTTTCAAACCTTTATGTCTTATTTCCCATCAGCAGATACGTTTAATTTTTTTGTAGGCCAGCCTTTTTGAGTAGACGATGAAAGCTAAGGACCCTTCCCCAGAAAAATGCACTATCTACATTCAAACTCAAAGCAAAAAGAAAATCAAGATCCATGCATGGTCCTATAATTTTTAATTAAGATTCCTTAGGATCACAGATTTTTCCTTCACCCAGCAGATGGTCCACTTTCTTATGGTCTAATATGCTATTCTATAGCATCACTTTAGAGGGGAAACATAATGATGATGATGACAACAATACTAATAATGAATAGCTAACATGCATTAAATGCTTAAATATAAGGTGCTAGTCAAAGCTTGCTTACCATTTACCACAACCCGATAACGAATGTGCTGTGATCCTCATTTTACTATGAAAGAAACTGAGGTACAGGGAGATTAAGGTATTTGCCTAAGATCACACATGATTTGAGCCCAGGAAATCTGGTTTGAGAGTCCAGGCTATTAATTGCTATGCAATATTACCTGCCATATAAAAGAAACTGGGTGTCTTTTCTACTTGGCTTGGTAAAAAAGAGAAGGGAAGATGATCATGGCTATACTGTACCATCAAATTGTACCTCTATGACAACAGTCCTTTCTAATCAGGAGAACTTCCCTCCTTAGAAGAGAGGATATGCCTCCTCTTAGTAGATGCTGTTAACCTACAACTACATCTAGCCAGTCTTACAATCAGTCCCCCTGCGAAGCATGTTAATTGATTTCTAGCAGTTTTACAGACTGCTTCCGATTCCAAAAAGGACTATACCTACTTTCCAGAACAGTTTAATTTCATATTACTATTTGTTTTAAAATCAAAATATAATTTCAAAGAGTATTTAATAAAAATGATATTATTTAGGACTTTTGGTTGCAAGTATCAGAAATCTAACTTGCAGTACCTTAAGGAAGAAAAGAAATTTATTGGATCATGATCTCCAAAGAACTACTGAATGGTGGAGTCATGGGAGGCGCCGAGAGGCCATGGGCCTTAGGGAAAACTCAGACAAGGAAGCTAATGCTGATGGATCTATCTGGTTCTCATCTACTTTTCTCTATATTCATTTTCTCCTGCTGCCAACTGGTTTTCTCCAAATGGCAGAAAACATGAATGACTGTAGCTTACAAGTTTTATGTTTTACCTCTTATCACAAGAGGGAGATAATTTTGTCATTTTCTTGATGTCAAGTTCAAGAATCTAAGGCAATATATATTATTGACCCAACTTGGGCTAGTTTCCCACCTCTGGAACAAATCAAATGTGGTATTGGGTAGAGGGATTGGATCATATGAAAACATATGAGTCCCACAGAAAAACATGGACGGAATAGGAAGGGAGACATTCCCAGGAAAAGGGACAGAGTGATGAACAGACAATACTACTGGTTTACTACAAAAGAAAACTCAACCAAATTTATTTGTCTGAGGTTAGCATTAAATTATAGAGGACTATTGGACAGAGGTCTTGAAAACTTATTTCTTGCTTTACACAATTAGATGAATACTTTGGGGAAAATGATGAGCAAACCAAATTTGTGTTAATTCAATAAATAGGTGACTATTTGGAAAAATTTTATTATAAATATTTCAGCAAAAGTAATGTTATTAAAGTAAATAAAATCACCCTTAATTTGGATTTTTGTATCAGTTTAAAGTGAGACAAACTTGGAATAAGAAGCTAATAGGAACAAGAAACACCTTTCTTAGAAGAAAAACTGAGTTTCTGTTGAATGACTTCCGGAAGACTCTGGGACTGTGATTAAGATAACTTTAAACTGAGAATGAAAGCGAACATGCCGAGTTTAGTGACTGACTTGTCAAAGGATTTTTGATAGTGTAACTGCCACCTGGTGTTTTTTAATGAAATAAGCAAAATAGAATTAGTATGCATAGCACTTTGAATGACATGATTCTGAGACATGGGCTTGGGCCAGCTTCTAGAAGAATCTGAAGTTTGAGACAGGGGAATTTCACTGGTCTAGCTACAGATGCCTTATACATATAGCTGTCACTGTGCTGAGTAAAAGATGGTCTGGACAAGAGTATACTTAGAAATTATGTCAGTAAAAAAGGCTTGCATGTTATAGAAGTCAGGTTTTCAGCATTGGACGAGAATCAAGATGTGAAGGGCAAATTTCTTTCTCATTCTTTCTTATTCCCATTAAGTGAGAAAGAGAAATTTGCGTGTGGGACTTTGAAAATACATGGAGTCAGATTGAAACCTTCTCCCTGACCAGTGTGAGTGAGAGTGAGAGATCATGTGCTGTGGGTGGGCACATGCAGCCCTGAACTTCGTCATTTGGAAAAATGAACATCAAAAACTTTTAGCTTTAACACTTTTCAAAAATGTGCTTTATATTTTAGATTTATACTTAATATTAAAAGCTCTCTTTCATTTACCATTAACTCTGGAAACATGATGATGGGAACCTTAATGTCAGTTTGTAGCAAAGTTTTTTATACCTGGGAATAAATGTGCATTTGCAAGGGAAGTTCAAGGGACAATTTAAGATTGAACAAATGTAACCCCCTAGTTTATGGTGACAGTGGGCTGTCTCAGTAGCGTGAAAGGACGAGCTGGTATACATGCGAGAGGGAGAAACAGAGGGATGAGATACAGTGGGAAAAATACAAGAAGTGTGCAAAATTGATAAGAAACCAAGTGTGTTTATAGACTGTCACGATACCTAAATTATAGTCATTGATTCTATACAGGAGAAAAAGAAAATAGGATAGTAGAATTATAATTTGTTGGAAAGAAAATCCAGCATACTTTTTGGTCATTTAGAATTATGAATCATTACCCATTATGTCATTGGAAGGCATTATTATATAGTTGGGCTGCAGAGTCTAAGTTCAAAAGCCTTCCTTCTTCCTGGTTGTGTGACCTTGGACAACCTATTCTTTGAAATCTCAGATCTCCCATCTTCAGAATGTAGATAATAATAGAACTTACTTGAGGTTATTGTTCTGATTAAACAAGAAAATCTATATAATGTTATTATCACAGTGCCTGCTATACAGCAAATGCTTAATCAAGTTTCCTGTTATATATGGCTCAATCTTAAAAATAAGCCATCAATACCCCCTCCTCCCTTATGAACAGAAAAATCTGTCTCATTATGCAACATGCCACATCCTGGTCCTATTTCTGGCTTCAGTACTCTCTGGAGTGGCCTTAACATTGTCTGGTTATGGATAACTCTTTGACCAGGAAACAGCAATAGACTGCTCAAGATAGAAGGTGACAAAGCCTTAGTGCCCATTCCTACTGATGAGGAAGCTGAGTCCCAGAATGCTGAAATATCCTTCATAAGGCTACCCAACTATGTGTTAGATTAATAATTTTGTCTACTAACTTAAGCTTTTTCCATTATATCCTTGGTTCTTAAGATTCTTTGGGAACCAAAAACCTCTTTGAGAATCTGATAAAAGCAACAGGCTTTATCCTCACCCAACGTATGTCTGTACACATATAAAACTTTTTGCATACAATATCATGGTTCCCCCCCACCCCCAGTGGGCTCTTGGTTATAGACTCTAGCTGATGAACACCCTCTTGCTGTTGTCACCTTGAAAAAAACTTTTCGTTAGTTTCATCCTTTTTTCTCTTTACTTCCATGTCCTTCATGTGGAGACTTTCAGTCTCCCTTCCCCTGTTCTCTAGACCATACAGACAGGAACAGGAGATCTAGAAGCAATGATTTATATGTTATATTTAGAGCTGGTTTAAACCAGAGGTCTTACACCCTGCATCATTTGGAAATGTTTCAAGAAATACACAACCAACTCCAAGAAAAACACATTTCTACCAAGTCCCTCAGGAACGGGGCAAAGAATAAAACTTTTGGAAAAACATAAATGTGGGAGTATGTCCATATGTGTGACAGTTCTAATTTTTATTATATCAAGAACATATGAAATGAGATGGTGCCTCCAGATTGTGCTCATAAGGGAGAGAAAAATTGCCAAAAATCATTGCTTTCTTTACCTCCTGCAAATGATGACTTGTGGTTCAGCTGGAAACTCATATCCAAACTAAAGTTTTCTCATCAGCTGTGGAATGATTTATTTTTTCATTTGGAAAAGTTGCAAACTATCTCTTTGTATGAAAAAGAGTGAGCAGTGGTAGATATAAGAGAATGGAGGTATAAGGAGCATTGTGTCTTCAAAATAACATACAGTTATTAGAGTATTAGTGAAGGGATAAGAAGAGGCAGAAAGGTCCCGGTGGAGTGGGGAGAGAGGATAGGAGAGAGAAGCATACAGAGACCGGATTGCCAGCTGTTCATCCACCTCTGCAGTTCCATTGGTGGCAGAGAGAGGAACCCCACTGTCCGCTCCAACCTAGCCTAAAGCCCCCATTTAAAACAGCAGGAATATTAGTCTGCTACGGATGTCATAACAAAACACCACATACCATAACCACTTTTGGTTTAAACAACAGAAATTTATTTTCTTACAGTTCTGAAGTCTGGAAGTCCAAGATCAATGTGTCAGTAGGGTTGGCTTCTACTGAGGCCTCTTTCCTTGGCTTGCAGATGACCACCTTCTTGCTGTGTCCTCACGTGGAATTTCCTCTGTGTGCGCACATCTCTGGTGTGTCTTTTGCATGTGCGAACTTCCTCTTATAAGGACACCAATCGGATAGGATTTAGGGCCAGCCCTAATGGCCTCATTTTAACCTAAGCACCTCTTTAAAGGCCCTATCTCCAAAGGTAGTCACATTCTGGGTACTGGGGGTTAGGGCTTCAACATATGATTTAGGGGAGACACAGTTAGTTCATAACAGCAGGGTAACTTGTCAGTCTGCCAGCCTCATAAATGGTCATCCTTACAGAAGTGAGCAGAAGTTTTTGTGGTTTTTATTGGAGTAATATTCCTGTAAGGTAGAGTGGTGCAAGGTGTTCTCACCACTTATCTTCTTAGCCATCAGGACTTGGAAGACGTAAGGTAGACAATGACTAAATTGGCTCTTTGCTCAAGGTATGTCCCAACTCTTGCACCAGCTCTCTCTGCAAAAACTGAAGTGTTTGGGACAAAAGATTTTCTGTAACCCTGGGAATAGATTTCCAAGAAGGCTGCCAACCCTGATATAAAGGCTTTGCTACCGTCCAGCTCTCATTGCTGTGTTTACTCACCGCGGTGGAGCGTCTCCAATCCTGTCAGCTTGTCTTTGATTTTACATTTTTTATAGTAACTTTCTAGCCAAATATCAATGCTCCTCACTGTCTTTTAGATGTTCGAAATCAAAAGTTGCACAGAGGTTATGTTTTTATTTTAGATAAGGATTATTTCTATTTTTGGCAGTCTTTGACAGCTCTTTTCAGCACTGGTGCTACAAGAAACCCATTGAAACTCTGGCTTTTATGGAGAGCAAAACAAGCCAGAGAATTATTTCACCCAACTAAGATTGGAAATAGATTTTTGTTCCCTTCAGCCTCCGTAAATCCTATATATCTCCATTACAGGTTTACCTTAAAAATGAAATTTTGTGTCTTGCTTGCTTTTATAAATTTTGTCTGGAGTATTTCACATAAAATAGAGAGGTACTTTTCATATCTTTTATTTAAAGCCAGGACATCTTTTGGGCCAAAGAGGTGACTTTTAGAAATGGAGCTAGGACATGATGGTCTGCCCAAAATGGGAGACAAATCTAAAGTGTGCTGAGCTAAGAAGCCAGACAGGTTTTAAAAACCTCTTACCATATTTATTTTTATATGCATACTTCATCTTGTGTCCATTCCCATATGATCTGCCATCAATTACCCAACAGTGATGAAAACCTCCATGTTTTCTGCGAGGTAGAGACACAATAAAAGTAACCAGAGGCCAGTGAGGCTGCAACTTCAGCCTTTTTTCTTATGGCCTGCCTCTGTACACCCCGACTCCTTCCTCTGTCCTTTTAAAAAGCCTTCATTTGTATATCTCTTCCTTTTCATCTTTTAAAGTTCATTGGGAAAATTATAGTGTTATGTTTCAAAGCACTTTGGAATCACATAGACCAGGAATTGAAATCCTGGCTCTACACTTGTTATGTGAACTTGGGCAAGTTCTTACCCTTTCTCTGCCTTAGTTTCGTCATCTCTAAATTGGTGCTAATATGAAGAATAAATAAGATTGTATCTATAAAGCACTTAGTGTAGTGCATATAGTATAAGCACTCCATAAATGAAAGCTATTTTTATCTTTCTTATTCTCTCTCTCTTTATTATCTTTAATTTTAGTCCCTCCTCCTCTCCTCTCCTCTCCTCTCGTCTCCTTTCTGTCTTTATTGTCCAGTCTTCTCTTTCTTCCCCTAACAATGACATAGTATATATACGCCTTTGCCTGTGACCCAATCCAGTGAATCTCAAACAAGGGGTTGTATTGGGAATCCTTAAGGATTTTTAACTATTTCAAAAGCCTGAGGGAAGCTTTAAAATGATCAGTAATAGCGCTTCATTGTTTCTTTTCTTTTGGCTCCTATTAAGTCAACCCAGTATAGAAAAACTGTCTGATTCATGCTTATCAGAAGCTCTGATGAGGAGTTATAAATGTCTTACATTAAAGAAGAGAGAGAATGGGGAAAATGATCAACTTATGAATACACTTTTTCTGGCAGTAACATCTTTCAACATGTGGAGTCCATGGAGACTGGAGAAGAGAATAAATGAATTAAACTCTTTGCATTTCTATTTTCTCATCTCTAAAATTAAAGAGGTAGGCGATGCTTTTACCTGTTTTGAATACTAGTGGTATGGGCCAGGTCAACGTGACTCTTTAATTGAAAGATGCTTTGGTGTCTGAGGCCCTCAGCCCTTTCACTGAGGGGTGCCGTAAGAAATAGGTTTATGAGTCACACCATTGCATTTGTTGTTCAGGAACTTTATTGAGGACTTTGTATACTACATTATTCAATGTGGCTTCTGTATGAAACCTACTTCACTATTTCATATTGGCATCTAGGAAATGTACAGTCAAATTCAAGTCTCAATTCTAGTCACTGATAGGAGTGTTTACAGGCCTACTAACTATAGTCTATTATTCCTGATGTTTAAAAAACAATGTATTCAGACTTTCTATTTTATATTTGCCTTAAATTCTCTCTAGAAAAACTAAGAGTACACATTAATAAACAATTCTCTTTCCTTCCTCTGCCTTTTCTCACTTCTTAGTGCTTGTAGATATCATTTCCTGTAGATGCCAATTTATTCACACACCTTCTTGGGGTCTGTTTATGTCTGTGTAAAATGAAAGAATAATAATTTGTGCACATGTGTAAAAGGTGGGAGCCTGTTCTCTCTCCTCTCCTGACCTCTAATTGTTGCGTGTAGATTTTCGTTTGGCTTGTAGATGTTATTTGATGTTATTTGGTACGAGTAAATCTACAGCGATAACTGGTACCCTATATCATACCTAATGTTCCTTATGGTCTTAACTTTGCTAGTGAAGACTACTTTTTTCTCTTTTCTATATTTCTCTTTTCTTTTTTTTTGAGAAAATGCCATATTTTACTTTGGACTATGTCGTATTTTACCTTGATGAGATGAACTCCAGACAAAATCCTTCCTGAACTACTTAATTTGTACCCTACTTTAAAACAATTAATTATTGCAAGCCAAATTACCCAGAGAATGTAGCTGGCTCATGCCAATTCTTGGTTTAATAATTTACTGTAGGCTCTTGAATCTGTTTGGCATTTTAATTTTGCAAATTGCTTCAGAAGAACTTTGGTCATTTACAACAAAAACCCTTATTAGGTAAGATACACACGTAACATTATTTTATAAAGAGGCGAGCCAAGACGCTGATGACTAAAATGGCATGTGGTTTGGCACATGGTGAAGGCCATGGGTCTGGAATAGGACTTCTTGGGTTTGAACTCCAGATTCTTCACTTATTTGCCATGTGATTTTTGAACAAGTTACTTAGTCTTTCTGCACTTCGTTGTTTTTGTTTTATAATCTGTAAAATGGGTTCAATAATGGCACTTTTAGCTTAGCTCAGAGCCTGGTGCATAAAGAGTATTATACTTTGGTGATTTTTAATTTTCAGGCTAAAACTGTCAACACTGGCCTGCAATGCACTGGAACAACATTACACTTACTCGTCCTATCTTTATGTCTCAGGGCCCTTTGTTGTTGGGTTTCTGTTATCCAGAGAAAGATTTATACTTTTTTACTTGAGTATTGTACTTGGACGTTGGGAAACGAAAAGAAGTAGTATGTGTAAAATGAAGCTGAAAAAGAAGTTGATGATTTAAATAAACGAGCATTGTTTCTTATAAAACCCAGGAAGGATAAAGAGCCCCACTCAGTTCATTAACCAGTTACTAAATGGTGTTTGTGTTATCCCCATGAATACTAAATGAATTCATTATGATATGTGCTATTACTGTGAATAGCAAATGAATTCATAACGATGGGCTCCATAAAAATATTCCTAATGGAGAAGTTATACATTATCAAGCTGGTTTCTGGAGTAACTGGGGCTTACATTTAAATGGGGGAAATAAATAATACTAGGTACAACATTGGTTAGTTGGAGTTATTTGTGTAGATTCTATAGGATTGGAAATACACTAAGTGTCTTGGTAATATGTCGGTAGCCTCAGATGACTCTCAGTCTTTAGTTTCTGTCCTTTATTACTCATGGCTCATGTCTATTTTTGTTTTTGATTCAAAGAGAAGTTTCCAATTATATGCAGCTAGTCAACAGTAAATCTTTGGTTTGTGATTAGATGGATTAGGTGAGAAAGTCTTGAAGGGTTTTCAACCTTTCCTGCTGAGAGGCTACCTGAAGAAATTGCTATCATGCTTGACCAATCTTCAGGTCAGTTGCTGTACATAAAATCCAAAGTACCCCCTCATCTGCCCACTTTTGCTTAGCATAAAAATAAAATAAATTTTAGCATTAATGGCATGAATGGTGTACCCTTGAAGTAATGTTTGAATTTTATTGACCATCATAAATAGATTATGAAATCATGGCAGCAACAAAAGCACAGATGGTGTCTTATTATAAACCTGCAAACTACAAGCGATGAGCCTGAAGACCACTCAGAGGGCACTTGTGGGCCTCAGTGGTCTAGAAATCACACTATGATAACCTCTCTTCGAAAGGTAGAATTAATTTCTTAGAAAAAAAGTGACATAGCTTCTTGCTTTCATAATAAAATTAAAATACTTCCAGGGCTTAATTTTCAAGAACCAGTAGTTTTATATATTACCCTAGTTTATGGATAACATTTGAGCCTATGTAAGTAAAATTTAGTGAGAAGTATAAAAAATTGGAGAAATAGAAAGTAAAACTTGACTAATGCAAGCAGTTTAACAATTCAATTAAATAACACTACTTGCAGCCTACATTGTGCCAGGCATTGTGGGAGATATATAAATGAGACAATGTGTTAGTCTTCAAGAAATTTTCCATATAGTCTGCCATGTATATATTTAAACACGATATAAATTAGACTAGGATAAGACTTAGACCCAATATACACATTATGGAAAGTGAATAATAATAGCAAAATAATAGCAAACATTTATATAGCACTTTCTATGTGCCAGGAAGTTTGCTGAGCACTTTCCACAAATTAACTCATTTAGCCCTCACAGCAAGCCTATGCTGTAGGCACTATTGTTATCCCCAATTTACATATGGGGAAACTGAGCCACAGATGGTAAAGTAACTCAGAGATAGCTAATTGACTGTGGCCTTTTCTTGCTTTCCTTCTATGATGGAGGGTTGTTGCTGCAAAGCAGCTGCTACATGGAGAGAATTTTGAGGTTGTAGAAGAGGATGGGAGCCACACAGTGGAAGAAGGGTGGATTCCTGATATCATGAGAAAGATTGGACTTGCAAAAAAAAGGTGGTGTCAAATGTAGCAGAGATATAAAATAGAATGATTGGTGAAAAAAGCAAAAAAAAGATGTCTGGTAATTAGAACATTAATGGTATTTTTAAGTAAGTGGTTCATGGAAGTGGTTTTTAGATTAGACCTAGTTAAAGAAAGAATAGGACATAAAAAAGTGAAGACAGTAAGTGAAACCTGTTCTTCTGAGAAGCTTGGTGTTGAGTGCCAGGAGAGCAAGGATGAGATTAGTTATAGGGTATTTTTTAAAGGGAAAGCTTTATAAAATAAGCATGGAGTAGATTTAAGAATGATTGTCAGAGTGGAGGAGTCAATGAAGACAGAGAGATTGAAGATGTAATCACCCTTTGTAATACTGTGTACCTTGTACACTACCGGTAGCATAGGCAATTGGTCAAAAACACAGCTTTTTTATTTATAGTTATTGGACCCCATTGTGTGGGGAAACATATAGCTTGGTGGTCATCTCCCCAGCTCAAGCTCTTCATTAGCCAATGGTCTACTTTATTTGTGATTGTGATCCAAAGAAGGAAGGAAAGGAGCTCGCGACCAAGATAGAGAAGAATGTGAATCTAGGGAGTAGCCTTTGGCCCATTTCAATATCACTTCAATGTTTCCTGAAGAAATTTTTGGCAATCTTTCAGACTCTGGACATTCAATAAAGAAAGTCTTAAAACACAGACACACACACACACACACACACACACACACGCATCTCCAGTCAATATAATTATAACATACAAAAACTGTAGATTTGAGCAATTTCCTATAGTACCCAAATATATAATATATATTATGATTGAAGTACATTTGATTATCTTAACTTAATTGAAACAATGGCTTTAGAGCCTGTCTAATTTATTAAAGTCACATTACACATTTCAGAAATAAGAGAACTCACGTAGTACCTAGCAAAATGTTGAATGAATTAAATGTAATTAAATATGAGCTGTAATACACATTATCTCACTTAATACTCACAAAAATCCTGTGAAGCAGGTATTATTATCCTGTTTCATGGCTGAGGAAACATGTTGACTGACTTGCCCCAGGTCACACGGGTGGAGAGGAAAAGCATGTTCTTGAATAGATGTCCAATATCCTACTTGTACTTCCCCTGCATTACATTTGTTTCATTTGTACTTAAAATTGAAAGTATAAGGCAAGTATAAACTATAAACCTCACTATGCTATTAAAAATCATATTTTTTAGTGTAATGACTTCTAAAACTGTTCACAGTCTTGTACTGTGGCTTACATGTCAGCAGAAATAGCTCTCAGCACTTTCAAAGTGGGACCATTTTATACAGCCTAAAAATTGCTCTCAAATAAGGCTACTTAGTAGCAAGCAACTCCACTGACAACCTCCTGAGTGTAAAGTACTAACAGAGTCTAAATGGGAAGGGATATTTTTGTGGGGGGAGAATATTATTAGCATCCTTAGAGTCATCATGTTCTTAGCGTGGTACCTGAAGGAAAAACAGTGATGTGGATTTATTACTGGTCTCTACTACCCTCCTGGAGGTAATTGAGAATCAATTACTTAACTGTCCTCAATATCTTTTCTATTTCTACCATAACAACCACAACAACAAAAATGGATTAATACAATCACTTATTCCTTCGACAAACTCTTTTTAAATAATTATTCAGTGCCAGGCACTGGGATTAGCATTTCAGGATGCATGATGAATAGAGTGCCTAGTCTATTCCTTTGAGGCTCTTGTTCTCTAAGTGTATGTATTTTAGGTACTTATATATGTGTATACATGTTTGTAATATTGCACATAGGAATTTGAAAATGCATTATAAAAGAAATCATGTTAATGATAACCTTACATTATGCTCCAAACTAACAGTTGTCCCAGATGACTCAAATTCTAAACTTTTCCAGGGGAGAAGCTACATTATACAGCACTTCTCTTCCCACTGGCACATCTCCCTTCCCCACCAGCTGGTGCAATGCCTTGGACTTAGTGAGCAGCCAAAAATACTAATTAAATAACTTCTTGATTGGCTTTGGGTGATATTTATTCTTTAAGGTATACACTTAGCATTTTTCTCCGTGGCAATAATGATTTTTAATGATCGGTTAGATTTACTCTTTCATCAGACACTAATGAATGCTAGTAGATGTCCTAGGTAGTCTATGGATAGATGTCACTGAGTTCAATTTACATCTAAACAAAGTCTTGATGCTCCAGGATTGCTAAAGATGATTTGGCATCATGTCAAAATTATTTCCCAAGATCGGTAAATCAGGCAGTGTCTATATAACTCCACTACCATGAAACAGTCTAACTTTTAAATCCACATGGTTGCTTTATTTTTGCCCATACAGGGAAAGGGAAAAAATTGAGGAACCCAAAACTTGCTTGGTCATAGAAGGCAAATCGCTCAGTCACTTGTTTTGCCTCTCTAGGAAGCTATGGCTCACAAACAAATTGAGCATATTTAAAGCTGATAAAGTAGCGGAAGCTTCAGAAGCAAAATAAAACTCAGAACCTGATAAATCCCTTTGCTTAAAAACAAAACCAAAGAAAGTTAAGTGACTTTAAGAGAAAAGCTTTTGTTTAGCAGCCAGGGATATGCCACATAGTCTTGTGGGAGATCGCGGATGACAATTTAGCTTGCATAAATGATCCCACTGTTTTAATGGATGATTATGAAATGATCAAAAAAAGCGTATTGTTGTCTTACTTTGATCAGGGTTTAAGGTAATACAGTGGAACGAGTTTGATAATTAAACAGTTCCAGGAAAACTGATGTTTACTTTAAAAAAATTAAAACTAAGCCATTCTTTTCATCATATAATTTAGGTGACAACATTTTTTGTTTGTTTATTTTCATGAAGACCACTTTATTCTTTATCAGCTAGGGCTCACTCATTCCTGAGAAGTTAGAATTATGTGCTCCCAGAGTTGATGGTGTACACGGCAGAGTAATAAAACTGACTTGAAGAGTTTAAGGTCATTTGACGATTAATTCGATTTTGAGTTAGCTCTTTTGGAGGACGCTTTGTGGTAAATTCCACAATCTTGTATGTGTGTGTTTGTCCTCTGGGCAATATTTAGCCCTGTTGACCTTGCCTTACTTTTTGAAATGCTTTCTGCCTTTGGACCCCATGATAGCTAACTCTCTTGATGTTTTCCCCCACCCTTTTACTTCTTAGTCTCCTTTCTGGGGATTCTCTCCTTCACCCCATCTCTTTAATATACTTCTCGGTTTTCTGCCCCAGGTCCCCTTTGCATCACTCTCACTTGCTCCCTGACTGATCTCAGCAATGGCTCCCAGATCTTCTGCTCAAATCCTTCTCTTAAGCTCCCTTTGACTGCCTGTACTGGACTTCTCTATTTCATTGTTTCTCAGACACCTAAATTCAGTGGGTTAAAAACTAAAGTTGTTATTTTCCCTGCGAACTTGTCCCTTTCCCTTTGTTCACTATAATTATTGTTGAATGCTGACTTCCCAAATATCACCAGCACAATCTGTTGATGAGATAAAATTCAGTTGATTGTGTTCAATTAATTAAACAAGAAGGTCATTAGACTGAGGTGGCTTGAATGCCGTAGTAGTCTACGTAAGCAAGCCATAACCTAAGCCTACAAGGCCTCAAGGTTAAGAAATCAAAACCTAAGGACAACCAACAACAAACAGCCAGCTACGCTTTCCCAAATAATGCGATACTGTACGCTAAATTATTTGATTGGCCACTATATGCTTACGCTGTAGCCAATCAAATAATTACCTTGCTTTGCTTCGGTCTCTTCTCTATAAATAAAGTCTTGCCCCAAACTCCTATTGGAGCACTGCTAACCACTTCTGGTTTGACCATTGCCTCGTTCTAATCAATTTTTCTCAAATAAACTCTTAAAATTTCTAATATGCCTCAATTTATATTTTAATAGTTGTTTTCTGAGGTAAGAAAGAACATCATCTCAATAGAACTTTGAAAGTGTCTGGTGGCAGAAAGCAAGGTTTGAATTTATTGAGAGTTGAAACTTTGGTTTAAAATGTGTTTCAATGTGGTGACTTGATTACGATTGGATAAGGATCATCATACAACCATCCAGGATTGGTGGAAACAGCAAAGTGAGGATTTTTGAAGGAAAGGATTCAAAGAATCTAAGGACACAAACTGTTGATGCTTTCCAAGGAACAATTGATAGGTGTTTCCGGAAGTTTCTTTAACGAACAATCAAGCCATTTGCCTGAATTAGACTGTCCTGGAAGGGTAAAGTTTTATTAATGAAGACAACAGAAGAGTAAAATCATGCTAATATTGAAAGCAAATTATGTGTGTGTGTGGAGGATAGGCAGTTTCCATCCTCAGTGTCCAACGTGTGTGTGGAGGTAGATGGTTTTGGTTCTCACTATGCTCACACTTGTTTTAGACAACTGGGCAGCTGACGGCTACGTGAATATACAGTTGCTTCACATATTCACATAGACATCTCTTGCAATTTCTCAGAAGAATCCCTTCATAAATGATCATTGATAACACAACGTCCTTTTAAGACATATTTAATTTGATAGCATGAACATCTAAGAGAGTGAATTCTAGCCCACCAGTGATCTCCCACCCTGCACAGCTCTTTGGTCCCTAATTTATATCAGGTACATAACTCTGTAACACTATCTATGACACTAGGGCACTTGTTTACCTGCATTTTGCATGTATATTTTTCCCGATTGATTGAAAAATCTGTGAAGGCAGTTCTTAGAGCAATACCTACAGAACAGATAGTAGGAGTTCAGTAAATACATGTTGAAAGAATCCAGTTTGATGGTTATGTAGTTATTCTTAATATGAGGTGATTTTTTTTTTTGGTTAAAAAACGTGTAGTGACCTGTTTCATTAGCATTAGTTGCTTTAGGTGTTTAAAAGTCATAAACTCCTCATGCCATTATCTAATTTCAATTTGGATAACTGTCTGAAGGCCTAGAGGCATTGTAATATATGGTGAAGAGCACAAGCTTTGAGTCAGACTGATTTTGGCTCCTTAATAGCTATGGGATTTTGAGGAAGTATTCTAGTTTTCTATGCCTCGTTTTCCTCTGTAACGTGCCAAGATAATTATACCTGATAGTATTTGTTTCCTAGGGCTGCTATCATAACAAAGTACCACAAATTGGGTGGTTTAAAATAACAAATTTATTGTCTTATGGTTTTGGAAGCTAGAAGTACGAAATTAAGTAGTGAGCAGGGCCGTGCTCCTTGTGAAACCTATAGATTTGCCACTTTCCAGCTTCTAGTGGTTGCTGGCAATCTTTGGCATTCATTGGCTTGCAGTTGCGTAACTCCAATCTCTGCCTTTTTCATCACATGTGATCTTCCTGTGTCTATGTCTTCACATGGCCATCTTTTTATAAGGACACCAGTTATATTGTATTGGAGGCCCACCCTACTGCAGGATGACCTCATTTTAACTTAACTAATCACATCTGCAATGACTCTATTTCCAAATAAATTCAAATGCTGAGATACTGGAGGTTAGGGCTTTAATATACCTTTGGGGGGGGCGGCTTTCAACCCATCGCTCTGACATATAGAATTCTTTTTTGAACTAGAATGACAAATCAATTGCTTGGCATCTAGTAGGTGACACAAAATTATATTCCCTTCCTTTCTCCTTTGTGCCAGGTTATAATTACAGCAACTATCCATGACTGATTTCAGTCCATCCCGATGCCCTTCTGCTTGTCAGAAAATGTGCACTAAATGTGGTGAAAGTCAGGTCACCACACTGATCCCTGTTGACCCTCATCTTCATGCCGGTTTCTGAGGACATGGGCTAACTAATGTTAATTGGTGTTTTTGTTTAGAGAATCATTTACTTGCCCCTGATGCAATGTTTATCCATTACTGGCTTCTTTCTTTGTCATTTTGTTCAGTTTTGCTGCACTCCCTTCCACACCACAATATGCTCACGTACAGGGAGCCAGCTCACCCTAGGGAGAGGGTTGGCACCCCACTGCCAGTGGATGCCACCAGCACCAGCTCTGATAGGAGACAAGATGGCTCTGGGAGGTACAAATTGTCCTAAGTTATGGATGTTCATAGAAGGGTGGTTAGTTTTAATTCTAATACTTTACTTTTGGCTATGCTTACCTCCTGCCAGATTTCTAATTCCCTTAACATTTAAGATTGCCAAATCAGGCCATCTGTAAACGTGAAAAGTTGTAAAACTGGGGTCTCTCACCAAAGTGATAGTTTTAATTTTCAGAACAGAAGAAAGACTGATTTTCTCAGTCCTGAAAGTCCCAAATAATATAGTTTAGAGTGGATATATTCTCTCCCTTCTCCAGCCTCTGTACTTCCTAGGGCTTTCTGGATGTGGGTGGATTTTGGTTCAATGACCATTTTTTTAAAATTTTCTTTTCTTCTTTCTTTCTGTCAAGAATGTGCCTTGGCAACCATTGTGGAGAAGCCCAGCACAGCCTTCCGTGAGCCAGAAAGGTTAAAACTGCGATGACAGGACAGCCCCAGCTCTCTGCTGTTGGTGAGTTATTCTGTTTATTCTACATATGTTTCCTTTTAATTAAAATGTCATTTTTAATTAAAAAAGAAATGTCAAGAAGGAAAAAAATTTGGCAAAGTCTGGACTATTGCAATGAATGCAAGCAGAAAAAGTCAATAGAGAGAAAAAACTTTGAAAGGATGAGAACAGCATCTTATTCACCATTTTGGTAAAAAAGAAAAAAAATCAAGAAGAGGCTTAGAGAGGTTTGAATGCCTTTTGTTGTTCATGGCACACACACACATCTGTTTTATAGCATATTCCCATAATTAAAAAATATATATTTGATGTGTGGGCACATGCTTTAAGTTAATGAGTGATGCTGATGGGTGCCACATTTTTCATGAGTGACAGAGCCACTAATGAGATGTAGCATTGACTGCAGAGGGCACCAATAAATTGTGTAAAACACCCCTGCTGGCCATTTATTTAATTTATTTTACAGAAGTGTAATGCCTTATAGTTTAATATGGAGCTTTTATTTTGTTATAAAGACCCAAGCCTACAATGGACTTTTCAAGAATTATGCATCATTTATGTGTCCAATTTCCGCATTGCTCTGACAGAGAATGTTCCACATAATGATTAAATACTCAAAGGGATGCTTCCATAGGCAAGCAAATCCCACAGAAACAACTGTACTAGGGTATACATCACCTTGACTAGAGATTAGGAGCTGACACATGGTTGGGTAGATGGTGGGGCATGTAGAAATTGGTTGTGGAGGAATGACAGAAGTGGTTTTGGTATTGAATAGGGGAAAGACCAATGAGAATTGACTTCTCCCCAGCAGGTAGTACCTGGATTTGGCCTTCTCTTTGTTTCTTTTTATGCCTCGCTTGCTCTTTCAGTGGGCTGAGGAACTCCCTTGCCTTTCCATGTTTGAGCACCTGGTCTTTATTTTCTTCCCTCTGTGGTACCAGGGTTTCCCTGACTTAGGTCTTTGCATACCCTCTTCCCTCCTCTTGAAATGCAATTTTTCCCCCATACTTTCCCCTAACGTCCCACCTAGTGACTTCTTCTCATGCTTCGGATCTCAGTATATAAAATCAATTCTCAATATCAACCAAATCTATCCTGTAATGTCCTTTCCCCTACCATCAATAGGTTCTATGATCACCTCCCTACCATTATATTCTTTCATAACATCCTGGACTTCTCATTTGAGGCACTTATAGTAATGGTAATTAAATGCTTCATTGACAACTTAATATGCTTACATCTTCTAGAACGTAAGCTCCAGGAGGGCAGAAACTGTGCCAACCCTGTTTGTGGCTGTGTCTCTAGCACCTGGCACAGTGATTGTACATAGTAAATGTTAGATAAATATTTGTTGATGAAAGAAGTTTACTCTCAGTGAGATTCTGTAAGTAGTTGAAAGTAGTTTGCTGAACCACTGAAAGTAGTCCAGGTTCACATAGATTAGGAAAGGGCTCTACAGTCAGGATACCTCTAAGTTAGCCATAGCGCTGTCTCTGGCGCTGATGTGACCTCTGAAAATGATCGTGGCGCTTAGAGTTTGATCCTCTAATGATATACCAAAAACAAAAGCAATTTGTGAGCATAACTCAGTAAACCTATGCTGCGAGTCTACCGTGTCCCAGGCAGTGTGCTTGGCACCTACTGTCCCTACATTTTAGGAGCTCTCAATTTAGTCAAATTTGTTGAGCAGGTGAGAACGAAAGATCATTTTTATGTTGGCTGTCATTTTTATTTCCCCATCAGTAAATGTTATCTAAGGGAAAATGAAAGTCAGGTGTCTGCTCAATTCTTAACTGGGGCTGTAAGGAAATATACTTGTATCTATTTACAAAACTAAATCTGAAGGAGATTGAAGTGCTGTTCCTTGTTTATCTTCTTAGCTGATTACCTAGTATGAAACGACTACTTTTGTTGAAAAAAAAATAAAATGGTGGAAATGGTATTAGGTATATATTAATCTCTCTGTCTAGTCCTCAATTCTGTAAATATAAGTAATAAAAGTAAAGACATCTCCTATCCATTTCACTGGATATTTTTTGACAGTTATCTTTGAAAAATTATTAAAAAGATTCCATTTTTCTTTATCACCATGATAGTCAAAAAGTTCTGCCTTGTGTCCAGTTGAAATCTCTCCTGCTTTATTAAACCAATTTCTGCTTGTTTGCTTCTCTGTATCCATGGAGAACAACTGATCAGCATCCTTCATATAAAACCCTTTATATTCTTCGAGACAGTAATTTCCTGTGAAATATTTAGTTGAAAGTTCCATAAACTTTAAGAGAAAAAAAGGGCTGTGTTTAGTTTATACTTCGCAAGAATATTATTCTGAAGCTTTGGACATAAAAGTAGTTACATTTACCTTTCTGTGTAACAAATTAATTTTAACCCCCTTTTTAATAGCATTTTGAGTCCCATCATAATACATTTAAATCACGTATTTCCTGTCAAGTGTGGTTAATTATTTTGAAAGTGTGTGCATTATAACAACTCTTTTTGGCTTCTCTTAATTTCTTGGTAAATCTCTTCAATCGTATTCTATAATTTAAATTTATAATTGTCTCAATATGAATTATTACTCATTTCGAATTGATTTTGGCAATTTGATTCTAAAACCTTGAAATCTGATTATGGATAAACCATAAGAAAACATTCGTGTGAGACACAGAAAAAAATATTATCTTTTAGGGCTGAGTGATTTGATTTGAGGAGCAGTTTTTTAAAAATACCTTATCCCCAGTATTAACTTCAGAAGTTTATAGTTGTCCACAGTAGTTTAAGAAATCCAAACATTTATGTAGCAATAAAGACAAAATGTCACTAAAACTGAAAACCTTTGTGTGGTGATCTAGATGTGAAGATATTTTCTGGGATTGACAGCACATGGTATTAACTATCTCATAATTTCTTCATTCTTTACATCAAGGGAGCTCTCCCCCTTGGAAGTTCTATGTTTGGAGGGGTCCCTATACAAATTAACAAAAAGTTCTGCCCAAGTTTTGGTGAAAGGCTGCCCTCTTGTGCAGAGACGAGAAGCAACTGTTAAAGAATCTCATTTACCTTGTTAACTGATGCATTTTCTGTTGGATTCTGCAACGGACATTAATACTATGCTTGAGACCCACACGTCATCATTTAGAAATACCAGGAATTCACTCTTAACCTTCCTTTGGACTCCTTGTACTTAGAAAAGGATTATGATTTCCATGGTTCCTTTATATAGCTCAGACCAAAAAGAAACTCTCCCCTTCAATACAAGAAAAGAGCCCACCAGTAGGAAGAGCCTACAGGGTTCCCCTTTCAAAAAATAAATGATGTGCTTATTTCTAATTACAAAATCTTCTGATCTGTTAATGAATAGATTCAGATAACTAAATGGAAAAGAAGTCAGACCCACTCCCTTTGGTCTGTGGAAGTCTTGACTTTGTCACCAGTGGGAGAGAAAAAACTTGGAGAATCTTTCACAAGATTACCACTTAAAAGTGAAAGGTAGAGCACACACACTCTCCCACCTTCTTTATTTTGGTCTTATTTTTCCAAGTATTTAGTTCTATTGAAGAAGCAGTGCTTCCAAAATGCATATTTGATAAGTAGATAAGATAGATGGATTATTTCTGAGACTTTAATGGTAAGTTTTATTTTATGCAAATACTCTCTCGTATTTTTTAAATTTAGAGTTTTAAAGAACTTAATTATTGTCACTTAGAAAAGAATTAGTCGGCTATCTTTGTGAAAGTTATGAGTGGCTAAGAATCCTGAGCAATGTTATCTGAATTAATTACTCTGTCTCTAATCCATAACTCATAGAATGTAGAAGCAAATCTTTGATGTGGATTACAGTTTAGAATTCCATGAGGTCTTTAGTCATTGGAGGATGATTGATGTCCATCTTTTTAGAAGATAAGAATGACTTAAAAGCAAACAGAGCCCAAATAAAAATGAAAACATATGCCCACAGAAAAAGTTGTACATAAATGTTCATAGCAGTATTCTTCATAACAGCCATACTAGCCAAAAAGTGGAAACAATCTAAATATCCATCAATGGACAAAACGTGGTTTATCCATACAATGGAATATTATTCAGCCATAAAAAGAAATAATGTACTGATACCTGCTACAACATGGAAGAACCTTGAAAACATTATGCTAAGTGAAAGAAGCCAGACCACAAAAGGCTACATAATGTGATTGTATTTTTATAAAATGTTCAGAGTAGGCAAATCTATAGAGATAGAAAGTATGTTAGTGGTTTCTTAGGGCTAGGGGTGACAGAGAGGGATAGAGAGGGAGAGAGGAAAAGGGGAGTGACAACGGGTATAAGGTTTTTGGGGAATAATAAAAATGTTCTAAAATTGATTGTGGTGATGGTTGCACAACTTTATGAATATATTAAAAATCACTGATTTGTACATTTTAGATGATTTTTATGGTATTGAAATTATATCTCAATAAAGCTGTTATTTAAAAAAAGAAAAACTCAAAAAAGTGAAAAAGCAAAGCAAAAAAAAACCCACTGTGTTTTGTGAAAAGTCTTTTCCTTTATTTCAATGGCTGATGTTTGGCATTCAAAACTTTTCATATGTGTGCAGTTAGCCTCACAGAACCTTCCTTGGTTTTTAAAGATTTTATGTCTCTGGTTCAAATCTGCCTTCTTGTTTTATGAGTTTAATTATTATGAATAATATTCCTTCAGACTTTTTCCCCACCTTTCCAGGACAAAATGCCTTGGAGGGAATGTAAATATTTTAAGTTTTGTTGCAATATTTATATGAGCAGAAACAAAGAGCCAAGGGCAACACTTTGCCCTGCTGGATACTAGCACAGGCTCTGAGATCTGATTAAGATTCAGATCCTACTTATTAGTTGTAATATCTTGCACAAGTCCTTTTGAATCTCAGTTTCCTTAGCTATAAAATGGGGATAGCGGTACCTTCTTCACACAGCTATTGTCTCATGTATTAGAAGAGATAAAGCATTTTAAGCACTTTGCAAAGTTGCTTAGCATATGGTAGATGTTCAAAAAAGACAGAAATTAATAATAGTTCTGAAGGAAATCATTCTATTTATTTAACTAAAAAACATGAATAGAAAACAGAGTTAATAGCTTCCTCAAGCCAATTTAATGTTGTTAGAGAATTTTTGCATTGGTCTTTAAAAATATGAATATTTATAGGGATTTCAATATTAAGATGCATTTTTTTTTCCTTTAAAAGAAAAGCTAGATAGAAACATGTAAGGAATCAGCATAGCTTTGGGGGAATGGGCAAAATTATTCTCTTCAGGTATTATTTTCAAAATAATGGATTTGACTTGTCTTAGGAAATTTTTTTTTCTGACTTTTCATCACAATTGCAATCAGCACACTACCCTCTTTCAGCAGCAACAGAAACAGCTGGATCACCCATTTTGATGAGGGATTACTCTTCAGTATTTATAGTAACACCCATTTCACCAAGTGTAGCCCAAAAGAAGGCAAAAACAAACAAGTGACTTTTCTTATAACAGGTAACTGTTTTCTTTGGTATTAAATTTCCTTTCCTGTTGCTTTCACCAGCTTCCGATTCTGAAGCCTGTTTCACCACTCAGGGGACACTTGAAAGCAGCCAAGCCAATGTAGCCAATGGAAATTTAATTTGAAAAATATAAAGCTTTGCTTTAAATATCCTGTAGAAGCATTAAGCAAAATATTGAGGGATACAAACAAGCACATAAACATGCCAAAGATCTTGAAACCTGAACAGAGACTACGCTCGAAGTCAGACATGCATAAATATGTGTCTTTCCTCAGTGATATTAATGAAATGGTTAATTCTGTTGTCATGGTAACAAAGAACAGCTGTGATAAAAAAGCTAAAGGTCTATACATAATGCCCAGCACAACTAGTTCTAAAGCTGATTTTCTGAGCTACAATAGAACTGATGTGTTTTCAATACCATCCTAAGCTTTCACATCAAATCCTTCTGGTTAATCCAATAAATAGACCAGTGGCATAAAAAGGAATATATGTTTGCACATTATAAACCTTATAAAAGAAGTTTACGTATGCTTAATCTTAAGAGGGGATCTAGAAAGTAAACATATGCTCCTGCAAAAATAAAAGCCTATACTGAGTGGTAATTGTAAAAAATAAAACATGTTCAAATGGGATATCAGAGTAATTATCAAACACATTATTATCTGGCCAGTCGGTAGGAATGTGTTATATCTGAGATAACAACATCTCCATCCACAACTACAGCAATGCAACAGCAAAAATAATTCAATTTTTATAACTCACCAGACCATAATAATATAAGTGAAAGAGTTTGTTTTCCAGGCCCTTCAGTGTTGTCTGTGGAAGGTGAGTTCACTACAACTTGCTAAATATATCACATCACTAAATCCACCCCAGATTATAAATGAATTTCAAACTCTGATAAACACCCATAAAATATTTTGTCTTTCTTCATAAACCTCTTCTCTCCACCTTCTTCTGGTTCCTGGGCGGTATCCTAGATTTCTTGGTCTTCGTCTTCTCCACTCCTCATAGGTCTCGATTAGAACTATCCTCTCCACTCTCTTGCATGTTCTTGGCTCTGGCAGCCATTGTTTCTCCCCTGCATTACTTAATAATCAAATGGGTCTCCAATCTACTTTCCACCCAGGTGTCAAAGTGATCTTTCTAAAACACAAATCAAATTGAATCTCTTGTCTTAAAATCTTTCAGATATTCCTCCTTTCAGTGAAAAATCCAAATTTCTTTCATTTTTTTAAATTCATCTGTCTTTATTTTTTAAATAAAAACTGCATATATTTAAGGTGTACAACATGATGTTTTGATATACATATACATAGTGAAATGATTACTACAGTCAAGCTAATTAACATATCCATCTCCTCACATCGCTACTGTTGTCTTTTATAGTGAGAGCACCCGAAATCTACTCTCTTAGCAAATTTCCAGTATACAGTACGGTGTTATTGACTGTAATCATCATGCTGCACATTAAATCTCTAGTCTTATTCATCCTACATTACTGCAACTTCATATCCTTTGACCAGCATCTCCCCGTTTCCCCCAACTCCTTGCCCCTGGTAACTACCATTCTATTCTCTGCTTCTGTGTATTGAACTTTTTTAGACTCCACATATAAGTGAGATAATACAGTATTTTTCTTTCCGTCTCTGGCTTATTTCACATAGTACAATGTCCTCCAGTTTCATTCATGTTGTTGCAAATGGCAGTACCTCCTTCTTAGAAGGCACTTCATGATCTGAACCTTAGCAACTTCACCCTCATCTCCTTTGATGCCCCATGTCTTACTCTTTAGTCAAAAAGGCTTTTTGAAGCTCTCCAAATGGACAACACGTTCTCAATGTTTGTGTCATTTTACAACTGTTTCTTCCTTTAATTTGAATGTCTCTCTTTGCTTCTCCATCTAATGCTCTCCAGTTTGTGATTTAAAATTTTACCTATATTTTCAAAGGTGGGCAACATAGTGTCATACGTAATAGCTAAAAAATGGTCAAAATGTAAATGTCCCACAGTTAAACAATTTAGTTAAATACATTGTGGCACAGCCACAAAATGGAATATTTTGAAGCCATTACAAACTATGCCAGAGATGTACATGTATTGATGGAGAAAATACTTTTTGCTATCTTTTTAGGTTACCATCAGGTGAAAAAATAATATATTCAAAGTGATTCAATTTTTAAAAATTAACCTTACTGACATATAATTTACTTATAAAATTCACATATTTTAAGTGTACAGTTTGATGAGTTTTCTTTTTGATGTATACTACCCTGTAATCACTACCACAATGAAGATAAAGAACATTCGACCACTCAAAAGTTTCCCTCGTTCCCCTTTCTAGTCAATCCCACTGCCACCCCTGGCCCTAGGCAACCACTGATCTGCCTTCTATCACTATTGATTAGATTTTCTTTCCTAGAGTTTTGTATGAATGAAAATATTAAGCATGTTCTGGCTTTTTTCTTCCAGCACAATGATTTTGAGATTCCCTCATGTCGTTGTATGTATCAACAGTCCACTCATTTTTATTGCTGAGTAGTACTCTACTCAGATATTCAGTAATTCTCTATTCATGTGTTGATGGACATTTGGGTTATTTCTAGTTTTTGCCTATTGTGAATAAAGCTGCTATGAACATTCAAGTACAAATCTTTGCATGAGACATTTGTTTTCATTTCTCTTGGGTAAATAGGTAGGAGAAAAATTGCTCGGTTGGTAAATGTGCGTTTAACTTTATAGGAAACTGCCAAATTGTATTCCAAAGTGGTTGAACAATTTTACATTTCTATCAACAATGCATGAGAATTCCAATTGTTTCATAGTCTTCCCATACTTACTGTTGTCATTCTTTTTTTAGTTTTGGCCAATCTACCGGGTGTGTAGTAGTATCTCACTGTGGTTTTAATTTATATTTACCTAGTGATTAATGATATTGAGCATCTCTGCATGTACCTATTGGCCATCTGTGTATCTTTTTGGTGATAAATCAAAAAGCATATCATTTTTTAATTTGTCTTTTTCTTGAGTTATAAGAATTTTTTTTCATTTTCTCTGGAAACAACACCTCTGTTTTATGTGTATACTACAAAATATTAAAAAATACTTTACATAGTATTTATATAACATTACATAGTATTTTCTCCCTGTCTATGGCTTGCTTTTTTATTTTCTTAATAGTTTCTTTTAAAGAATAGAGGTTTTCATGTGATTACATTTTTGTAAAAATAAAACATATAAACATAGAAAAATAAAACATATAAACATATAAAATAAAAAATAAAACATATAAAGATATCTATCAAACATAGAAAAGAACCTGGAAAGATATACACCAAAATGTTCGCAGTGAGTACCTCTGCGTGGTAGAATTATAGGTGATTTTTCTATTCTTTTTTTTCTTAAACTTTTCCGTAATAAACATGAACTAGTTTTGTAATTCAAAAAGAAAAAAATTATATGCTATATAGGAAAACAAACTTATCCCAGTGGTCATGTTTCCCCTGGAGATCTTCACAGACTCTTCCAGCTCCTGGGGGAGGTTAAGGGACACTCCTCCTCTTGTTGAAGTCCTGATTGTGTCTTTCATCATTGCATTCCTGGAGCCTGGCTCGGTATCTGGTATAGTTGGTGAATAATAAAATTTGATTGAATTCATTCAGCAAATATTGATTGAGCGCCCTCTATGTGCCAGGAACAGTGCATGGCACTGAGAATACAAGTTATATATGAAATGCAGATCCTGCAAATAAGTAGCTTATAGTTGAATAAACGCCGGAAGGAATGTTGTATATGGATAAATCTCTATACTGTCTGTGCCTGGCATGATTCCTAGCACTTACTAGGAACTTGAAAAAAGGGTGTTGATGAATGACATGGAGAGATAGTAATTAAGCCTTGTATTTCTCAGTATCACTTTTCAGATATCTTATGCATTTATCTGACAGGGTTTTTTTCTCATTTACTATGTACCAGGGTGGACAATTCAAATAAATTAAAATTTGATAGAAGACTGAGAAATGTCTACAGCACCGAGTTTTGTTTGGAAGGGCCAAACCAAGTGGGCTATTACTCTCGGGCCTCTGAAGAGCTGATGACACCTAAAAGGAGAGGTACAGGGAGAGATCAAGCAAATACAATCTTTTCCACTATTTATTTTTTTTCTAAGAGAGTTCATCTTTAAGTAAAAATGGAGCCCCAGTCATCGCCAGAACTGTCTCCTTTTCTTCTTTATTAAAAGTAGTCAGATCAGATCTCAAGTTAGGTAAAATTGTCTTAATTGTTAACAAGTCTATGATCATTCTTTACATAAATGTTGTCTATGTATTCCTCAGTCATTAGAATCAGGACACCAATGTCATTATCCATATAATCAAATTGGATGATTTCATCCTCAGGCCCTTTAATCTGCATGATACTAGTAACTCATTTCCTGTGAAACATTAACTCCCAGATATTAGCTATATCATCCTTGGTTACTATGTTTGAACCTTTTTCTAATAAGGGCAAATAGAAATGGTGATTGCAAGAAGCCTCAAGAAGATCTGAATAAAGAAAATGTTCCTCCGGCGGATGATAAATTTGAGTTATCTAGTCATTCAGTGTAAATAGAAAAGGCAATTGGGAATGCATGTGGGGTTTTTTTTTCTGGATAAATTGAACATTGACTACTGTTTTAGTAGTGATATGTGTTTTTTCTTTCTAAGCTAATATTCGGCTGGCAGGTTTTTTGAGTGTCAAGCGTTTTTGACTGGAGTTTAAGCACTTTTGTTTTAATTTCATGGTAGCATTCCACAGGGTGGGAATTTTCACAAACAGTAGTCTCATTCTGAATTTTGCTTCTGTCTTCTGTTTTGCGAGTGAATCACTGCCTGTAGGTGGAAATATACACTCTGATACATTTGGTAATGGCTTTGGAGACAGAAAAGAAAACTTTTTTGAGTGCAAATAGAGAAAAATGCATGTGTTATATAATCTTTAGCTTTTCCAGACAGAAACTCATTTCTGGGGAACACAAGGCAGTTGTCTAACTATTGGTGAATTCTGAACTGCTTGTTAACTGTGTTAAATTGAATTGGGATCATCCCTTAATCTGGCCAATGTGTTGCTCTATTACATTCACTAAACCTTGTTGACGGGCTCCTGATTATTCGTTTAGTCCTTTCACAGGACGACGACTGACTATAGAGTTCCTTAAAGCAACAAGACTTATTTTTCAGGTTTTCTCATTTCCTCCAGCAGTTGATAGGAATGATGGTACAAAGTCTTGGAGACAACAGTGGACTTTGTCTGGTTTAGATCTATATGAGAAAACTCAGAAAGGGAGAGCAACATTTTTCACACAGTCAGAGCCCTGGAAGAAATCAATTACCCACTTGGGGGGTAAGGTGGCTTCTATTGTTCTGCCATCGTTTCCTCTAGAATCCTAATGGCTGAAGAAGAGGGTTCTTGAGGGGAAAAGGAATGATGTGCAATTCTATCCTTGACAATTAAAAACCAACAAACTGAGACCCAAATTCTGAGTTGTAACTTTACCACCTCATCAATAAAGTCAGGAATTTTTTAAGTTTTAAGTTCGTAAATTAACCTATCAGTGCCTCAATATCCTTATCTATAAAATGAAGATAATCATAGAATCTATGTCACTGATTTATTTTGAAGTTAAGTCTAATCATGTAATCAAGCCATTAGGACAATGGATGACACATACTAAGGGCTCAATAAATATTAACAGTTATTATTATTCCTGTTAGTAACTATTGTTAGTGCTATTATTTTCCACTTTTATTATTATTGTTATTATTGATAACTCTTCTCTTGTCTCTGTAGTGTTTAACAGTAAAGTCTGTAAAATGAAAAATGCTGAGCATTCATCTTTGGGAGGGATTAGAAAGTACACTGCCCTTCTGCAGAGAAGCATCCTCAAACATTAGATATAATTGTGCCCCACTTAATGAACAGAAAGAAGCAGTCTAAGTCTTTCAGGCCTGTGGCTTGGCGGGAAAGAATGCAGTAAGAGCCTGCCTGAGCCTGAGCCAAGGTCCTGGGGCATGACACTGTTTCCCACTGTGCTGAGATAGCACTAAAGATGAGTCAAGAGTTGGTGGTAATCAATTCACAGCCTTATTTGGCAATACAAGCCCATGATCTCTTTTCCACAATTCTGAAATTTAAAAAGCTCCAAAAACCCAGAGAGTTTTTTTTTTTTTTTTTGGTAACTTATCATTTGTCAGCAAAATTAATCTGACCTGTACTCATTGGGGGTAATATCCGAACTGATGATATGTGAGTCTATTTTAGCATCTTCATTGCCCGTAGTGAATGCATTGATCCAGAAATAATAATGACTTTGTAGATGGAGTGCTGCCCTGGTGACCTTGCTGGGGAAGTATATGATATACAGGATATGCATATGTATTTTTTCCTAAAATGTGAAAAATTCTGAAATAGGAAACACTTGTGGCCCCAAGCTTTGTGGATAAGGATCAAGAACTATTCCTACTCACAGGTTCACTTGGTCTAGTAGAGTGAGCTGAGCCGACCCAGTGTAATCTGTGGTTTCCTCCCCCGGCCCCTACCTCTGAATGCCTGCTCCTTGGGAGGGTGACCCTCCTCTCCACACAGGCCTGGTGGGCTCCCAGAGAGAGGAGACTATTGAGACCAAGGTCACAACCATGACACACTGTGGTGATTTCTTGCCTTAGAGAAAGCAGCTTCTCTCTACTTTTTCAAGGCCAGGAGTCAAAATTTAGAGACTGTTTGGACAATCAGAATACAACCTGAGGGTTGGTCTCCCCAGTGAGCTTAGACTATGGCCTTGTGGGCCTAACATTTCTGGTTCCAACAAGGCCTTTGTATATTGGAGACGTGGGTTCTTACTTGCCTTCGGCTTTCAGTTTCGTGTCGAGAGCTTCTACCCAAGTGTGCTGTCCCTACATTGTCCTCCTTCAGTAATGTCGCTAGTACTTGGGACAACTCTGGGGTGACGCTTTCCCTTTTTTCCCACTCATCTTGAAAATAAGATACTTCTCTGAGATTTAAGTTGAAAGATCAACATATAACAAAGCATAGTAAGTATAGAAGGTCGTGTTAAAGAAATAGGCTCCCAGGCCTAAGCAAGACAGGAATGCTAGTACTGATATATTCCAGGGAAGGAATATGTAAATTGGAAAGGTATTTGTTTAGTAATGAAATCCTAGAAATAGTATCACAGACAGAAACCATTAAAGCACCATGGAGGGAAGGGACCTTGGCCGGGGGAGGTGACGTACCAGCCCAGGTGCTCTGGACGATTGGAAACTGATGTCAGCGAACATTCCAACCACCTAGCCAACTCCTCTAACTTTACCCTATGTTTTCCTGGTATGGAGGGAAAACAACATGCTGGCCTGCAGGCTTGCGAGTCCAGGCTCCTTGGTTGTTCTAGTTCTTAGCACACATTCTGTTTTATGTAACAGTGTTTGTGAGTGGAGGTAACGGGAATTTGCTCCAAGACGTGGAGCTAGCTGTGGTGTGTGTGCTAACAAGCCCTCAAGACTGGGCAACCGAGGCCACTACCCCGGGAGGACTTCTTGCTGGCGGGCAGCAGCCCCTCCCGAGACTCCTGCCTTTGCGTGCAGAGAGCAGACAGGTGATTAGGTGAAGCTGACACAGGTGACTTCTCTAGTTGTCAGATGGGAAATGTGCATCTTCCCCTTGAGGTTTTCTTCCTGAAGCAAAATATCTATTTTGGTATTCTTTATTCTTTCCTAAAGTTAGGGTGCATCAGGTTGACAACAATTAGTCAAAAATATTTACTAAGTGTCTATTGTTTTATCCACACAGCGCCAGGCCTTAGGGGCATGCAGAAGTGAAGATATGTTCCTGCCCTGGGGAGACAAAACTAACAAACTTTAAACAGGAAGAAAACATTTCTGCAGCTAAATCAAGATGGGAAGTGTTGCTGGTTTGATTGACAGAGGGGAGAGTTGGGGGCTGACTTGGTTAAAGGAGAGAGGCCTGAGCTGACTTGGTGAGTGGTTCTAAAACCTTGTGAACAGGGAAGAAACATGCACGTCTGCAGGGGCCAGGCAGGCAATGGGAGGGGTGAACAGGGACGGTCTGTCCATCTGGAGTCCCCCGCCTCAAGGGGAAGTTGCTTCTAGTTTTAGGTCAGGGGTCAACAAACTTTTCCTGTAAAATGCCAGATAGTAAATATCTTAGGCTTTGCTGGCCATACTGTCTCTGTCACAAATTGACTATGCAACTGTTACCCATGAAAACAGCCATAGACAGTTTAGTTAGTGAATGTGAGTGGCTTTGTCCCGGTAAAACTTTATTTACAAAAACAGGCTGCCTTGGCGTGGCCGCTGAAGTTTGCCAACCTCTGCTTTAGAACTGAGGGTTGTCGGGTCTGAGTTTTCAAAAGGATTTAGAAATCAGGATTGTAGTGAGATATATTTTCATTTTAAAATGTTTACTCAAAAAATGTTTTTATACCATCTGATCCAAGCAAAACCATTTCTATAACCCCATTTCAGCCAACTTTCACCCTTTCAGTAAGATTTGGTATAGGCTTTAAGGATAAGTAGGATTTGATAACTGAAGAGGAGAAAGTAAGGCCTTTTAAGAAGAAAGAATAGCTTGAGAAGGCTGATCAGTGGACATAAGGTGTTCATGGTGGGTGGTTTAGGAGAACAGACGCTGGAGGCAGGCTGGCCAGGGTCAGATCCCAGCTCTGCCATCTACCAGCCACGAGACCTTAGACATATGACCTTACCTCCCAGGCCTGAGTTTCCCCGTCTCTGCATTACAAAGCTTAAATGAGTTATTATTTGTAAAAGCACTTAAAACAATCCCTGGCACAGAGGAATCACCACATAGCTATTGAGTTAATAATAATTAAAAGACCCGTTAAGAGGACATGTAAATAACAAGCTAGATGTTAAGGCCAGCTTACTATTAGGAATAAGTGCCAATTTTGCCACTTATTGTACATTTCGCATCAATACATGTGTTTTACTATTTGTAGTACAGATTAATGAATTTCACACAGGCAGACAAATTCTGTTTGGTCCAGAGTCAAACTCCACTCCTGAGTGGTCACTTACCCTGCAAATGTGTCTCTTGGTCCCAAAGGGGGCAAGATAGACTAGAAACAGACATATAAATAGCAACCGGGGAGGAAGAAGATAGAAGGAACATGTAAGGAGGTCTATTATATGCTAATTGCTTCACAAGTTATTACAGTTCTTACCACAATCCTGTGAAGTAAATATTACAGCCTCCCTTAATCCTGTAAGTCCAGTAGCTTGCTGCTGCTAAGTGGCAGTGGCAGAAACTCAAGCCAGATCTAACGTCATGTTCTTTCTTCTTCTACAGCTGGAGTTTTCAAAATGTGTTCTATGGAACTCTGGGAACTCAGCTGAGATTAGACACCTCTAGCAAGCAGAGACCCTTGAGACTGTGCTTCAGGAACCCAGAATTCCCAACAGCTCAACAGCACTTCTAGGGCTTGCACAGGCCTCTTCCCTGGGCCCCGTTCCTAAAGGCAGACCCTACCATGTGGTGTGGCCACTCCTAGGCAGAGGCACAAGCTCTTTGGAGGGAAATAAGTTTGTTTTTCACTGACCTGAACATTTGCACTGAGGTGTCCACATGTGTGTATCTGAAGCCACTTACAGATAGGAGCAGGGAGGGGGTGGGGAGAGTAAGGTTTGGGCTGGGGTGGGGTGGGGTGGGAGTGTTTCCATTTGTACTTTTGTTCCACACCCCATAATAGTAGGGCCACTTTATTGGACTCCTTTGACAGAAGGTAATACAAGAAGTAGGGGCAGCTTTTATTCTTTTTTCCTAAAAGTTGAGCTGATGTAGCACCAAGAGCATTGAGAGTTTTGATGGCTGTGGGTACACAGGATGTGAACAAGAGGATGTTGATAAAGCAGTATAAACTCAGATCAGCAGAACCAGGTTTAGAGTGATGGGACACTAGTGTTCCCAGGCTCAGCCCAATATGCAGGTGGATGGGGGAGCACATGGCCCTTGGAGACTCATGCTAATCCTTTTGTCTTTTGTTTTTGTTGAAACTTGGGAGAGAGGTGTGCTCTTAAAAAGAGCTGACATAGGCAGGCTTGCAGGTGAGGGTTAATTAACCATTGACATTTATTTCATGAAGTTAATGTGGTGACCTCCTTGATCCATAGGCTGGTGGGTCCTGAGGATATTCAAATTAGCTTACAATTCATACTGCCACTGTGATTAGCATAGCACCAACAGATCAGCTTGTCTACACATCAGAGCAGGCCTTGCTAAAATTGAGTCCTTGCGATAGTTCTCTTTAAGTACCCTTTGTAATTCTTTGGATGAGGTTTTCTAAGAATCTATTCTATTAGGGAGCCCCAAATCTGTAATTTCCTTCTAATGAGGCCTGTTAATTTGATGACAGCATTATCAAATATAAACACCGCCCTCCTTGGGTCTGTAGGGTGCTTCATAATGAGATGGATCCAGAGGGGCAGAGAGCTGCCAGACACATTAAAGAAGCTAGTGTCCCTGACTAAGGAAGGACTTATTAATGATTTTAGTCCCAAAGCAAGAGACACAAAGAAATTTTTCAGAAAGAAAGAAATGGCGATGGTGAAATCAAAGCAACCCAGATGGCCTATAAACAGGCTAATTATGTGGAAGACCCAGAAGCAACTCTGAAGTTTCTTCCCCAGCTGCCTATGGAGTCTGCCAGGTAGCCAGATGCTGGCAGGGCAAACACGTCTTCCACAGGTCATCAGCAAAGTGATGCTACACATTACAGCAAACGATAACCCCCCGGTATATTTCTTTGTGTAACAAAAGAATATTTCAGATCTTTACGGGTAGAATTCTAAAGGATTTATAAGCTCCTATATTATTCAATGAATAAGAATTATTACGCAGATTGTGTTTGTTGCTGGAAAGGCATAATTAAGGAACACCGCATATATGTATTTGCACACATCCATAAACGTGGCGTCAGATTAAGGAAAAAAACTGATTCTAGTACGTTGTTAATTTATTGTAATTTAGAGATAAATGGCATAATTGCGGTGAATAACGTTATTTCACGTCAAAGTTTTCTTTATCATCTTAGATGTATCAAGCCCAAAGCTTGGCTCAGTCTCTGAAATAAGAGGCTGTGATTGAAAAGCTCTGCTCCATCTGCGGTCCTTCACCACAGCCTTTGTGACACCCCTGACAAACATCCGAGGCCAGGTAGTGCAGGCCCTTCCTGCTAATTGAGTTTGGTGATTTCAGCAACGTCTGCAGAGAAGCCAGGCGCCCAGATAAAGAATGGAGAACAAGAAAGAAGGATGGGAAGAGGAAATTTGGTGGCTTTCTGTTTAAAACTAATGGACCAATTTAACCATGGCCAGGATGATGTCATTAAAGGCAGTGGGAGATGTACTTCAAGGGAGAGCTGCCTTAGTTTCTTAGGTATTTCTTAGCACACTTAAGATTTTTCTCTTTTTAAACTAAGGAATCTCCATCTTTCTCTTTTATTCTTGGTGATTACTAATTAATGGGAACCGTATATGAGTAGAAAGACTAGGGCCCTCAGGAAATTCATATATTGTGCAGGTGTCATTTTTAACTATACTTATAGGAAGAGAGAACCATTGTTCGTGATAACTCTATGGGCAATGTCAGGGCTCAGTCTAGAAACCCAGAAGAAGAGATTCCTAGCTGACTCCTGTGCTCTTCTGGGCTCACACATTGTCATGTTGCACTGTGAATTTCTGGTGTACCTGCCAGTCTCCATCACTGTACTGTGAGTTCCCTGAAGGGAGGAGCCAGGTATTATGCCATTTAATTCAAAATTTTATGACGAGGGAAAGAACGGTCTTTTCAATGACTGGTGCTAGGGCAAATGGACATCCACATGCAGCAAGATGAAGCTGAACCCCTACCTCACACCATCTAGAAAAATTAACTCAAAATAGATCAAACAATTCAATGTAAAAGCTAAAAATATAAAAACCTTAGAAGAAAATATAGGTGTAAATTTTGTGACCTTGCATTAGGTAATGGTTTCTTAGATATTACATCAAAAATACAAGCAGCAAGATAAAAAAGTAGATAAATTGGACACCATCAAAATAAAAAAACTTTGCTCTTAAAGGACACTATCAAGAAAGTGAAAAGGCAACATACAGAATGGGAAAATTTTTTGCTAATCATACATCTAATAAGGGACTCATGTCTAGAATATATAAAAAACTCCAACAACTCAATATAGAAAAGATAAATAACCCAATTAAAAATAAGCTGAGAATATGAATAGACATGTATCCAAAGAAGATATAAAAATAACCCATACAGCCATGAAAAGATACTCAACATCATGAGGTAGCAGGAAAATGCAAGTCAAAACCACAATGAGATACCACTTGACATCACTAGAATGGCTATAATCAAAGGACAGACAATAACAAGTGTTGGTAAGGATGTGGAGAAATTGAACCATCGTACAGCATTAGGGGGAATGTGAAATGGTGCAGCCACTTTGGAAAACAATCTGGCAGTTCCTTAAAAGGTTAAACATAGTTACCTTATGGGCCAGTAATTACATTCCTAGGTGTATATCCAGGAGAAATGAGAACATATGTTCATACCAAAACTTGTACATGAATGTTCATAGCAGCTTTATTCATAATATCCAAAATACTGAAAACAATCCAAATGTGCATGAACTGATGAATGGGCAAATAAAACATGTTATGTCTATGCAATGGAATATTATGCAGCCATGAAAAGAAATGAGGTACTGACACATGCTACAACATGGATAAACCTTGAAAACACTATGCTAAGTGAAAGAAGCCAGTCACAAAGGACCACATATTGTGTGATTCCATTTATGAGATGTCCAGAATAGGCAAATCCATAGAAAGCGAAAGTAGATTAGTATTAGCCACTAATCTAGAGAGGAACGGGTACAGGGTTTCTTTTTTCCACGTAATAAAATTGATTGTAGTGATGGTTGCACAAATCTATGAATATGCTAAAAACTTGTGACTTGTACACTTTAAATGGCTGAATTTTATGTTATGTGAATTATAATCTCAGTAAAGCTGTTATAAAAATAGGCTATAGTGTACCCAGCCTACTATATGCCAGGCTCTGCACCTGGTCCTGGGAATGCAAAGATGAATATGGCTATTGCTTGCAATCTGGTGCACTAATAGGCAGGTGCATAAGGAGCAGACATATTCCTGGAGGAAAGATTAACTCTCATGGCCAGGAATCTCCTCGGAGAAGAGGCTCCAACCGCTTGAGGTAGTTTTTGAAGAAGTTTGTTCCTTGGGTGAGATGATGATGAGCAATACAGAATGAGGAAACAGCACATGCTAAAGCATGAGGGTGCTTTTTATATTATATTTTGATACAAGATTTAGTTTTAAACATTCTATGCTCCAAAAAGGAAAAAATAAAGAAGTTTGAAAGCACTTCATTGGGCAATTACCCTAGTACTGATGAGTGGTGGCAAGGATGTAAGTTCAGGCCGCAAGTGTGGGATGGAGTGGAGAGTGGGGCCCAAGCGGAGGGCACATTTATGGAGCCTCACTCTGGACCTGCGTGTATCAGCTCTCTTCATCTGCACACAGCCCTGTGAGGGCTGTTTACTCTTTTCTCCATTTTAGACAGAAGGGCCATGAGGCACAGAGAGGTTAGGGGACTTGCCCTAAGTCTAGAAGTGCTAAGTGGCAGAGTTAAAATTCAAACCCGGGAAATGTGTCTCCAGAACCTGAGCTCTCAGTCACTCTTCTGTTTCGAAGACATTATTCCAGTTTTACATGCCCTGAGAAACCTGGCATGAGGCTTGGCCCTTTGCTGGTCCTTGGAAAATGATTGTCGATGGAATGAGTCCAGCTCTCCTCTCTGTCCAGCCCAAAGAGACCATGCCGGGAAGCCCTGCCCTAAGCATGGGCACTGCCACCACCTACAACCAGGGAGGTTGCAAATGGAATCCTGGTCTCATGTTCCAGGGCAGCTGCCTCCTTCCTTCCTTCATACTCCTTATACTGTCCAGCCAGCAGATCCAACCACACAGCAGCACCATTCTGAATAGCTAATATTTATTAATATTTGACCTTATATTATGATATTAGTATTATCAAATTCATACTTATTAAACACTTTCCATGCACAGGCCCTGTGCTAAGCACTTTGCGGGCATTATCTCCTTTTGACCTCACAATAATGCTGAGAAGTTGATCCTTGAGAGAGTGGTATCTTGGTTAACAGCATGGATTCAGGAGACAGACTGCATGCGTTCAAATCTTACCTCTGCCATTTACCAGCAACGTGGCCTGTACAAATTATTTAATAGCTCAGTGCCTCAGTTTCCTCATCTCTAAATTGGTGATAATAATAGTACCTACTTTACAGGATTGTTGTGATGGCTAAAAAGATTGTAGGATGCACAGAGTGTGGAATAGTGCCTGACACATAGCGACAGCTGTTTAAATGTTAATTATTACCAATAATTTCCTTTCTACTTCTGTTTACAACCGAGAAAGCAGGTTTAGATTATTAAGTACCTTCCACAAGAAGACATGGCTAAGAGGCAGAGTCAGCATTCAAAAACAGGGAGTTTGGGCCGGCCCCTTGGCTTAGCGGTTAAGTGTGCGCGCTCCGCTGCTGGCGGCCCGGGTTCGGATCCTGGGCGCGCACCGATGCACCGCTTCTCCGGCCATGCTGAGGCCGCGTCCCACATACAGCAACTAGAAGGATGTGCAGCTATGACATACAACTATCTGCTGTGGCTTTGGGGGGAAAAAATAAATAAATAAAATCTTTAAAAAAAAAACAAAAAAACAAAAACAGGGAGTTTGATTCCAGAATTTGCGTTCTAAACCAGTACACCATATCACCTTTCCACAAGATTCAGTTCATCCGGTACATATCCTCTGTGAAGCATCCTTTGTTTTCTCCAGAGGGATTTAAGGATGCCTTTATTGGTATTTCCATAATAGCATGTTCAACATTTTATTAGAAGCATGTAACACCGTGTATTTCTAGTGTGTTCCCATTACTTGACACAGTGGCTGGTATCTACTAGGTTCTTAATAAATACATGTTATTTTTCTCAATTCTATTGCTAAATATTTCTTCAACCCATTCCTTCCTCCATAACCCTGCTATTGCTGCCTTATTAAGTCCAGGCATTCAAAATTTCTTTCCTGAGCAGATGTAACAGCACCCTAATTAGACTTGGTACAACCATACCCCTCACCATAGCCCGTGATATGAGATAATCTTAGTGAGTCTCTGTTCTGTGCAACCAAAAGAATGTAGAGGCTCCCAGTTGATAAAATTGATCCAAAAGCTAAATGTATATACATGTAGGCCCAATAATTTCAGGATAATTTGGACAGCCTTGCCACCTGAAAGTCCTTAACAATTATTACTTGATGAATGTGGAACTGTCTCTGCTATTCAAAGCATGGTGATGAAGAGTGCTGATTTGTAAACACTTCTTAGCTGAGTGTAAAAATGGTGGACTTAATACTAATATGCAAAGCACGGTTGTCTTTACTGTTGCTGTACCAAACAAGCCATCTAAAATTTTCAACTGCCTGACAAATCCCATGTGGGTCTGTTTATGATCATGAGTATCTTCTTTAAGGAAGATATCTTCTAAACTCTCTGAAATTGACATTCATTCATTAAGACATCACTTGATGCAGAAATTAATAAACTTCCTTTCCTAAATAAATAAATCCTTTACAATGCATAAAGATTAAGAGTACTTCATTTCTCATTTTGCCTCAGCATGGAACTTGTAGGCTAAATTTTATTAACTGCTCAATTACACAATCTGGTTAGGGGCCAAGGCAGCTTCAGAATGTTCTCTATTTGTTGCAATTCTTTCAGATTTTTTTTCTATCTAGTGGAGTTGCATCTTATTCAAGATTTGGATTCTGAAATCACAGTGTTTTAGTTTTCAATGCCTTGATGACTAATGAAGTTAAGCACCTTTTTATACATTTATTGATCATTTGAACATCCTCTTTTTGAGTAGTGTCTACTCATGTCTTTTGCCCATTTGCTCTCTTGTTGGGGTCTGTCTTTTTCTTACTGATTTGTAGGAATTGCTTCTATATTTGGTACATGGAGTCCTGTCAGTTATATGTATTGCAAATGTATTTTCTCACTCTGTGACTCATTTGTTCATTCCCTTAATGGTCTTTTGATGAAAAGAAACTCCTAATTTTAATGTAGTCTTTATCAGTTCTCTTGCCATGCAGCATAATATATTCACAGGTTCCAGGCATTAGGACATGGGCAAATTGGGGAGGGGACATTATTTTGTCTACCATATAATAATAAATACACTATTATTTGATATGATACAATAAAGATGATATAAACTTTGAGCTCCAGGAGTCACATGTAGAGCCTGAAAATAAAGCCACAGAAGACAGAACAGAGAGATGAAGGGAAACTGCGTTCTGATGATGTCACTGTTTGAAACTCTAGATCTAATAAAAACTTCAGTGAAGTCAACCCCTGGGTTTTAGTTATGTCACCCAATAAAATTCTTTTTTCTTCTCCTAATCTAGTTTGAGTTGGGTTTTTCTGTCACTTGAAATCAAGCATCCTGACTGATATGAGGCAGGAAAGAAAAGGAAGAGTTTATTGTAATTCTAATTATCAATTCTGAGTGACTGAGAGAAGAGGGAAGCTATTATATATAAAGAAGGAAGAGAAGATATAAAGAGGAGATAGTTGACTTTAGGTCTATTTAGTTAGGGTCTGTATTTGAATATCCATTGTCAATAAGCACTCTGATATGTAGGTTTGAAATTCGGAGAAGTGAGGATGACACAAATAGATTTTGGAGTCTTTAATCTTTTTCTCTTGTCTTTAATGTAGATGTTTTATCTATGGTGTTCTTGGTTTGCTAGGTCTTTGGACTCCAATACCGCTATCTTTAGCAAAAAGGAACATAAATATATCACATTCTTGTCTTTAGGAAATTTTCAAAGGTTTTATTTTAAGGATTAGCTCAGAACAATATTGCAATAGGAGGCATTGTCGTTGGCCATAATTGTTGGCAAGACTGTGGAGTGTGAGAAAAATTACTCATGTTCGTAGTCTCAAAAGAGAAAATGAACTGTTATTGTTAAGTATTCCACACCCCCCAACCACATATGTTGGTTGAAGACCCATCAAAATATCACAGCCTATAAGAAGGAAGAGCGAGACGCAGTCTCCCAAATGTTGCCAAGCAGAAATGGAATATAAAAAAATTCACAATTAGCTTCCTACAGTCTTGTCCCAAATCCTTAAGCCCTCCCTCTCGCTTTCCCTCAAGAGGCTCTTTAAAAACAGAGGAAATCAGCATTTTTTTAGTTTCTTGCCTAAAGACATAAATTGAATTGAAAGGTTCTTATCTTCCACTTAGGTTTAATACTTTCAAGAAAAATATGTACACTTAACCTTTTTAGTAATCTTAAATCTTAACATACATGTGTCTTTATGCACACTCATATTATATATATATATATAATATATATATTATATTTGGTGTTTTATCTTTGACCAAATACCTAAATCCCATGGAGATGGATACCATAAAAGGCCAGGAAAGATGAATAAGCCAGCACTATTAATAGGCAGTTAGCTGTTATTTTCAATAGAAACACATAAAGGAAAATTATTGGTAAGAGAGGAGGTTTTGACCCATATGTTGACGAATGCAAATCTTTGAAAACTGCCAGCAGTATATAAACTTGAATCCATCAAGAGTAGTGGAATAAAGAATTCAGGGACATAGAAAGACAGGAGCACACAGAAGGCTCTTGGTGCCTGCAGAACACAGCATATGAAAATGCACTATATAAATTCTATAAATAAATAACTGCACAAATACATTAATCAATATGATTCACTACCATAGACGATTTACCAGTGACAAAATGACTTGGCTTCTTCTATGGCACAGCAGTTTATAGTGCATATTAGAAGAACAGTAAATATGAATACAATGATAGACAATATCAGAGTTTGTAAATGCTCTAGATCAGTTCACAAAAGGCTGACACACTCACAGGGATAATCAGCTGTGCATGTTTCCAACCCAAATGGGACTATTCCATTAAAAGATGTCATCTGTAGTTTTTAAAATTTAAGCAGAAAATCCATATTAATTAATAAAAGAGGTTCCATATTAATTAATGTTACCATATTGATTAATAAAAGAGAGAGCTAGACTACACGAACCTCCCAGAATCATTAAGGATCTGGTCCAAATTTTCACTCTGCAGGCAGTTTGCTGAATTGTGTGCATCTGTGGGTAAAAGGAAAAGTTACAGCTCTGGGGAGATAATAGTGTGTCTAATGGCTTTCCTGCTAATTGAATTAACTTCATAGGATAGAAGCAGATCTGATCCTGCCAGGTAATAAGCTTGTTTCTAAGGGCAGTGTCTTAACCTTTTCAGACAATAGTTATTACATGATTTCTTCAGGCTATTTACTGGTACCCTAAGACCACCAGAAGTGCATAATGCATCTCCAAGTGTCCACATTGTATAAAAATATATGATGCCTGCTTAGCAAAATGATGTGGAAAAGAGGGCATTGACTGAAAGTCATGTCAGCTGAGCTTCATTTCCAACTATGATACCAATTAAACATGTCAATTTATTTAAGTCACTTATCTGCTTTGTCTTTAAATTTCCTCTTTATAAAAAAAATAGAAAAAATTCTATATGCTCTATCCAGCTCATAGAATGAAGAAAGTAAAATGAGGTCATTATATATATAATGAGATAATTATATATATATATATATATATATGCTTATATATATATGTTAAGTTTTATTACTGAGATCTTTTATTTTTGTCAGAATTGGTTATCCTACTCTCTTTTAAAAAAAATCTTGATCTTCCAAATGCATGGAATGTCTTTTTCCAGATTGTTACAGATGATGAATGTTCGCTTAGGAAGTCATCCCATCAGTTACTATTCCAACAGTCTGATTCTGAGTCTAGCAAACGTGGATTTTTGTTAGTAGCCTTTTATCTCTTTAAACTACATTTGAAATTTCTATGCCCATAAATAATAGCAAACAGAAATTATAATTATATCTAACTATTAAATGCAAGGCTATTATCTTTTCCATTTTATAAATGAGGAAACTAAGGTTCAGCAGTCTAGTTAACATAGCCAAGTTCACGCAATTGGCAGGTGGCAGCTCTAGATTCTAATAACCTGTGAGTAAGATGAATAAGTATTTTCATAAAAGTAGGAAGGTTTGAGAGACTCAAGTGAAGATGGGGAACGTGCACTGCGGGCTGAGTAGTGGGTGAATGGAGTACTGGGTTTAAATGTGGACTTTGCTCTCTGCAATGTATGGTCTTGGGAAAATCACATAAATTCTTTGGAAACTTGGAGAAAGACTTCAGAAACGCTTCAAGGGTAAAATTGTTGGACATAGTAAACAGACTGGATATGGGCACAGAAGATAAAAGGTAGAAGAAGTAACTATTTTGATTTTAGAACTTGACTTCAAAATATTTAAATACAGCCAGTGGTCAGGCACTTGGATAGAAGTCCAACTTGGAAGTCTAGATGTTGGCATCATTTGTATAGAAGGAGTGATTGCAATTGTCAGAATGGGAGAGGCAGCAGAAATCTCAACACCTTGGAGACTGCTTCTAGTCCACAGTTCCTCTAGATTTTAGGCATTGCCTTCTATTACCCTACCTCTATCTATCTTTTAAGTAATTTGAATAACTCAGGCTCTTTTCAATCTCAAGACCTTTGTACTTGTTGTTTCCACTTCTGAAACACATTTTCTATTCTTTATGCGCCTGGCTCCTTCCCGTGCATCAGGGCTTCCCTGCCCACCCTAAGAAGAATAAGTGCCCTTCTCATCTCTACCCCAGGCCCTTGTTGCTACTGCCAAAGCACTTACCATGATTTTCAGTTTATTTATTTGCTTGCTTTTTGTATCCTCCACTGAGATATAAGCTCAGTAAGGCAGGAACCATGTCTGTCTTCAGAGAAACAGACCAATAGGGTGTGTGTGTGTGTGTGTGTGTGTGTGTGTGTGTGTATAAAGAGATTCATTTTAAGAAATTGGCTCATGTGATTATGGAAGTTTCATGAATCCAAAACCTGATAGGGGAGGCTGGCCAGCTGGAGATTCAGGAAAGAGTTACAGTTTGAGTCCAAAGACAGTCTGCTGTAGAACCAAGAAAAGTTGATGTTGCAGAGGAAGTCCAAAGGCCCTCTGCTGGAGAATTCTCTCTTGCTCCAGGGAAGTCTGCCTTTTGTTTTATTCCGGCCTTCAACTACCTACATTATGGAGAGCCCAGCTACATTATGGAGAGCCCAGCTACATTATGGAGAGCAATCTGCTTTACTCAGAGTCTATTGATGTAAAGGTAAATCTCATCCAAAAACACCCTCACAGAAACATCCAGAATAATACTTGATCAAGTATCTGGGTACTGTGGCCCAGCCAAATTGACAAACAAAATTAACCAGCAGGTATGCAGAACATTTAGTACAGCTTCTTAGACATAGGAAGCACTCACTAATGAGACTCCTTGGTCTGTTTCTATGTCTTCACTCATGTCTGAAGGTCAGGGTCCATGAGAATGTGTGTGTGGTCTCTTGCTGGATGGAATAACGTGATTTTCATTCTTACTCTATTCTGAGTCTTTCTGCAAACCCTACATGTAAAATTGAATTATGTTTCCTATAAACAGTATGGATAGGAAATGCTTCCCGGTGTAAAGCAGAAAGTGGACACAACAGAAAGAAATGTGTGTGAGGAACAAACTAGCGTAAAATCATGGACTTCCATGGCCTAACTCAAAGCCCTGGTCATTTGCAGTTCCCCAAAGCAGTTCAAGTGAAGAGCTGAAGCATTGTGTCCATTCTTACTCAGAGGAGGATGCAAAGGTCATAAACAACTTTTTTCTTTAATCTCTAGTAAGGGAATTTCTGCCTGGCAGTTGGTATCTTGAAGAGAACTCAGGCATATACGCATGGGATGTCTTTTCACAAGTTCCCAGAGTAAAAACCTCTTACCACACGGAGGTAGGCGGTAAGACATTATGACAGCATCTATGTGGTCCTGATAAATTTCTTTTCTGGACAAACTGAACTCTTTGCTAAGCTGTTACCAAGTCCAAAAGGTAAACTATCCCCATGATGACAAGAGCAAAAAGGGAATCAGTTTATATAAGTCCTTAATATCTCACAACTATCTAAGGAGCAATGTGAGGTTACATGGATGTTTCCTATAGTGACGATGGCACCCTCAATGGTAGGTTGCCATTTCCCATTTATCTCTGCACATGAGCCATTCAAGAAACCTGGTCTGTGCCCAGGTGAAGATGCCTTTTGGCAGAATAGAACTGAATTCAGAAGAGAAACCTGGCTAAGAGGAACAGGACGTGAAACATTAAGTGACTACATTGTCATTACCATCATTAGATTTGAACTAACATTATATATACATTTGGATGGAATTCACTGCAGAATTAACCAAAAACTGCCCCACCTCAAAATCTAAATGGTTGACATGAGATTGTACTTGCAAAAGAGGCAGCAAAAGACCATGCTGTTCAAAATGCTTTATGAAATTTTATTTGATATTATTCAATAATACAGATTTTGTGGTAAGTGCACATTTCTAAAAGTGCATAATCAAACATCTTACTTTTCTAGATCTTGCATTTGTCACAGAAGTATGCCACAGATTGTTATTTAAAGATTTACTCCTTATAGATTCATATTAAAATATGCCACAAAGAAGAGATAAATGAATTTATATGATGTATTTGCTGATTATGAAATTAGAGAAATACAAAAATATTGTTTGGCAATAATAGAAAATATATATTTCTTTTTTATTCCATTACTTTTGAAATCAAGCATAAACAGTAAAAGAAAGAGTAGTCAAACTGGTTTCGCACAATTTAATATATCACCAATACTATATTTTTCATTCTTGAATAATGAAGCACATGACCCACTACTGTATAATTTAGGCTTTGTTCAAACATTAATTGCCATAATCATGAAGGTTACTATTAAAAGCAGATAGAGCAGATTGGTGCACAGCAAAAGAGTGGCTTTAACCAGAGCTCCATCCTAACATCTTTGGTTAGGAACATAGTTTAAATATTTAAAGAAGAATGTCATCTTGATTCATTGGTGGGGTTTGGACACCTGTCTCTGGCATGAGTGATGAACAGCACAGAGTGATATGAATGGTTACTAAACACTCTCACTTGCAGTATCTAGCACCAAAAAGAAGCTATGTCGTCAAAGAGGGCTCAAAAAAGTTTTGCAAACTCTCAAAACTTTGGCTTTTTCTTCCCTGCCATAGTAAATAATTATTTGACTTTCTTCATTTGTGCTTTATGGAGCTAATTACATTTGCTTAGAAACAGTGTTAAAATTGAATGTAATTTTTAATTATAAAATGTCTCCTTGGAAACATTTTCTTGCATGTTAAATTGTGCTTTGTTCTAAAATACTTAATTTCACTTACAATTAGAAATCAAAGAGCACGGCATAGGGCGATTTGGAAATTGTCACATTAATTGCCACAAAAAAGTTACTATTTTTCACAACGGACAACTGACGGTGAATATCCAATTAACTGCTACACGGTTATTTAACAACTATCATCAGAAAAGAATTATTCTATGTTATGACCATTAATTGAATGGTCACTGGTGGTAGACTTCTTTTAAAATTTAGAAATATATTTAGAAATTATATATCTATCTGTTTTAATTTAGAAAGAGCTGAACATAATGATCACAATTAAAAAGATTAGCATATGAAGGTGACCTCAAAGTTCACAGCAACTGTTTCACAAATCACCTTAACACACCGGATTCACAGCTAAGGGCAAGCCTCTCTTTGGTTCATAAGGTGTTGTCCTGGAAACCATTTTGATGCAGTCGATAATAGGGCAGACGCTGAGACACAGGGTACAGCCTGTACAAGAGTCAGTAACGGTGGGCAGGTGGGTTTCGGGATCAAACAGTATGGCCTGCAAACAGAAATTAAGAGGATTGCTGTCGCTGCTCACAAAGGTCAATAAAGCCCCCATTTTAGCATCGATGTTTTTCTCCACTGCGGTAGAAGTGCAGTTGGAGACAACTTGCCCAGCACTGTGTGTGGTGCAGCTATAGCAACAGTTGAGCTGCCAGAGAGGAGGAAAAAAAAAGAAAAGAAATCCTTTTAAATTAGAAACACAATGTTTAAAATTCCTTAGAGGCATTTTTCTTCCATTGTGTGAGGAAAATATTTCATAACATAGTAACTCTCTAGTTTCCTTTGTTCTGAGCAGAGCTCGGGTCCTTCGTGTCCCACCAGGAAGGGTGTCTGCTCCCTGAGGAGGGCGGGGTGCCCTCACACGTCCTCCTTCCCCTCCTCACACTCCTTGTTCTCGACTGTGGAAAAGTGTCACCGTCAGGCGGGGCAATGAATGCACTGGTTTGGATTTCAAATTATGCATGTAGTTTTTAGAAGGAAGCAGTAGAAAAAAATTAGCTTATGAGCCAGCTTTGAGGTTTGAGGATTTCCAAGCCGATTCTAAGCATTGTTCCACCACAAAGGGGAGAAAGCACTGAAAGACGAGAGCTTCTAGTCCTGGGCGAACACTACTCAGCTGTGAGAACCTGGGCAAGGCCTCCAGCTCTCAAACTGCCCAGGATTTTGAGAAATTTGATTACTTATTCCTCTCTTCCTCTCTCCCTCCCTCCCTCCCTCCTTCCTCTCTCTCCCTTTTTTTTGTTTAAACATGAAGCAATCTATAATAAGCAATAAAAATATCTAGTGTGAAATTTACAATTGAGATTTTTATTTAAAGTCATGATGATTATTTGCCTGTTAAAGAGAAACATTTCAACTGTGGAAACAACATGCAAGAATTTCCTGCTGGGGGTCCTTCAGGGCAGCTATATGGGGCCAGATGCGACTTAGGGGACTTGTCTGGCAGTCTCACTTGCACAACAAATACAATGTTTTTACTCAGACTGTGTATTAATTTGGAGTGACGAGGTAGGGGTTGAGGAAAATTATGAGGGACATCAAGGTCCCCTCCTCTCATACTCCTTGGGGCCCAGTCTGCAACTCTTACATTTTCAAATAATTACTTGATTCTGGTCTTTTTCCTGTGTCATATACAATGGGTTATAATCCAATTCAACACAAATTTTTTTTTGTTTAAAAATTTCCTTCTCCCAAATGAAGCTACTTGTAATTATAATTCTTTCTTCTTTTATGCACATAAAAATGAAAATGGTCTTATTAGAGTAAATCATATCAGACTGCTTAATATAAAAAAAAAGTCTGATCTTTAAGGAAACAACCATATTATACAGCTGAACAAGAACTGTAGTTATGACAAACCATAAGAAAATCTGTCCACACAAATTGTTGCCATGTTTTGTAAAACAACATCTCAGATGGCTGTTTGAATGAGTAAAAACTATTTCTCTTCCTTATGTACTGTTTTATAAATAGAAACCCACGAAGCAACTGATGAAAATAAAATAATACTTATGTCTTAGAAATCTTATACTCTGAAAATTTGCAAATATATAGAACTTTACATTCAGCTAAAGATTTTGATTTTCTATTTTTTTATCTTTTTGCGACAGAAGAGTCAAAGGAGGACTTTAAAAATCTTTTAAAATGCCTAATTGTGATTTTCTCTTCATTAATAAAATTATTTTTATTGAAGTTGTACCAAGGCTAGAATTCCAAGGTGGGAGTCCTAACTTCTAAGATTTAAGCTATTAGAACCCTGATGCCATGAGTTTAGTGACAGGACTTCTTGACTTATCTCTGATTGGTCAATTAGAGGAAAGAGGTAATGAAAGTGAATGTGATATGATTAGCATTTTCAAAATAACTGTTAGAGACACCTTTTAGCTAGGAAAAAAGTGATACAATGG